>NC_135567.1:7202398-7374898 GCF_964340395.1 Glandiceps talaboti | reverse complement strand
ATGTTTAGAGTGGCTGGTTAGGAATCTGCAGGTTGCAGGTTGTAGGGTCATGATGGTTGAATGTTTAGAGTGGCTGGCTAGGAATCTGCAGGTTGCAGGTTGTAGGGTCATGATGGTTGAATGTTTAGAGTGGCTGGCTAGGAATCTGCAGGTTGCAGGTTGTAGGGTCATGATGGTTGAATGTTTAGAGTGGCTGGTTAGGAATCTGCAGGTTGCAGGTTGTAGAGTCATGATGGTTGAATGTTTAGAGTGGCTGGCTAGGAATCTGCAGGTTGCAGGTTGTAGGGTCATGATGGTTGAATGTTTAGAGTGGCTGGCTAGGAATCTGCAGGTTGCAGGTTGTAGAGTCATGATGGTTGAATGTTTAGAGTGGCTGGCTAGGAATCTGCAGGTTGCAGGATTGAGCCCGTTGCTGGCATTTGTTTCTGAATGACTAAAGTTCTTGGGTAAGATTTGAACCACAATTGCGCTTTGGTTAACCTAGCTGTATTAATTGGGGACCTGGTAGGATAGATGTTGAAATGTGAATGCTTTAATATTGTGCACTTATAAAGGCTGGAATGGATTATATGCTCCCCAGGGAGTTGACGGAGTAAAGGGCCATTGTGCCACTATAGGCCTGTACCATGGAGTAACAATTGTAAAGCTCTTTGAGCACGTGATTATTATTTAAAAAATACAGTTGTGCTATAATGCCATTGTCACTAATTTATTTAGATACATCTATCCATTTAAAGTCTGTAGGCTCAGTTACCCAGCCTCTTGCCATTGAGGGGGCTACACCCCCAGCAGGCAACTACCCCCCAGGCAGCTACACCCCCCCCCCAGCAGGCAGCTACACCCCCAGGTAACTACACCCCCTGCCCCAGCAGGCAGCTACATCCCCCAGCAGGCAGCTACATCCCCCAGCAGGCAGCTACATCCCCCAGCAGGCAGCTTCATCCCCCACCCCTATGAAGTCTGTAGCTGTGAAATGGTTTGGTGTAATACAGTGACGTCATACATGAATACATATCTTGTAAATATCTAAATGTATCAGATGACATGGTCAGATTTAAATTTCCTCAAACTTTGTAAATATGTATAATCATGTAATTCTTTGTCTGTACCATACACCGTGATGGGGCGCCCTCACACATCAGAGGCCAGTGAGGGCAGAACGTCACGACATATCTTACAGTCCAGTAATTCTTAGAAACCATAACACAGATACATGTGTTAATATTCTAATTAACATAGAGTATGTGTATATATCAGTTGTCCATCATCAATATAGCTTTTTAATGTTACATGTTTTAGCATTGTGAATACATTACAAATGTTATAACGCACAATCAGTTCAAAGTAATTTTTAGCATTGAGCTTTTGATCTGTCTTGTTGACGACCTTTGCCAGAATGACTTTCATTGTCACAGCTGACCAATCTACTGACCATACCGCCACCTAGTGGTCAGCTTTAACTAGATTTTGACAGATTGAAAACTTAATGCTAAAACAACTTTGAACTATTTGTGTCTTATAACCTTTATAAATCATTTGATCTACAAAGCTAATCTAATGATTTTTATCATACCATTACGTAAAGTCTTTCCGGGTTGTTGTGATTTGACAAAATGATATTGATCTCAAATCAAACTGTTCAAATCAACCCTACCTGTGTTTTACAATAATCATATGTTTGAATTGAAGTGACAAAAAAGTGTGTTTTATATGGATTGGTATTAATTAAAATAGATTGATATAAATGACATATTAATCATATAATATTACATAATATCATTTGTGTGAATGATAAAATAGACAGCTACCTTATGTATATTTTTGATATACATATTTAAATGTTGTCTAAAAGGAAATGCTAAAATATTAATAAAGTGGCCATATGGATGAGAATTAGGTATTTATTTTGGATTTTTAATTCATAATACAACTTTACTGTGTTTTCCTAATTTAACAAATAATGAGAAATAACATATTATAAATACCAAAACCTTGTTTGTAACTCATTTGATTACAAAAAGTTGCAAAATGATGCAAAAAGTGTGAAAAGTTTGTTATTTTTTGGCATAATAACAAAGATTTTAGACATATTTCTAATGATTATCAAATTACTGAGTTACAAACAAGGAATTGATAGATATTATTTCACATTATTTTTTTTTAATTAGAAAAAACAATTGTTGTATGAATTAAATATCCTGAATAAATACCTAATCCTCATTAATTTGGTCACTTTAACACTGGGTTTGTAGTAAGCATATTTTTAATGTAATTTTGACATTATTTTGTGAAACTGGTGTAGATTAGTCTAATCATTGTATATGTTTGTTTTATATTAGGATCTCATTGATGCTGTTATAAGTGGAGATATAGAGAAGGTTAAATTCTACTTGGATAATGGTTATGATGTCAATTATGGAGCTGGGGTAAGTGTATCAGTAAATAAATGAGATCATTGCCTATAAATGAATCTTGGGTAAGTGTATCAATAAGTAGTTCATTGCTCATAAATAAAAACAATATTTTAGTTATAAAACAACATTGATTGCAGAGTGGTTGACATAAAGATAAGATGATTACAATGGAATATTGACAACAATAGCTAAACAGGCACTAATGTTAAAAATGTTTGCAATTATCAGTTTTGATAGAAAACTACAACTTTTTATGTGAAACGTGTTACACAAGTCGATGAAATTATTTATATATATAGTTATATCTGACAAGTCGTTACAAATTTAGTCTATGTATTAGGTGATACCACATCTAAGGAAAGACTTTAAACTACATTAAGCTAAAATTGAAACAAAATAAAACATGTCATTTTTAAGACATTGAAATGAAAACAAAACACACTTATGATCCAGTTAAAAATAATGTTTTTGTCCAAAAGATATTGCCTACTTTAAACAATAAAGAACAAAAGTGAAACAGAAGTACAGTAACATGTATTCTATAATGTGAGATATCTTGTCGGCGGAATATGTAACTTGGATTTTGTCATAGATGTGCTATTGACAAATCACCGTCATTGATTGACAGATGTCATTGACTGAGCCATGTGCATTAGAAATTGTGTGACAATCTACAACAAACAAATCAAGTTATCAATAACTTAATAGTGCATATTGAATGTCAAGACTTTAAATGTATGATCGGTTCTCTTATACGTAATCTTGGCTGACATTCAAATTATGGTGAAAATTCTGGTCATGAGATCACTATAATACACATGATCAGTTTCCCAAAGGACAGAGATGCTGTGTCTTGTTTTTACATTTTCTGAAGCCAAACAATGTCAATAATTTCGTGCACTTAGCTGGATTAAGAAGATTTTTATTGCATGAAACTTGAAAGCCTTTCACGAATCCATAAATAGTAGAAAGAAAGAAAGAAAGAAAGTAATCCTTGCCATACTGTAGTGTCAGTACTCTTACCCCTCCCCCTCCCCCATTAAAATTTGACACTCCCCTTATGTGATCTAAAGTTATGAATCTTTCCATCCAAGAAAAGAATCCTTTCAATAGTGTAATGACTGCCAAAAAAGTGTTATTCCGTTATGTACTGAAATGTTTACATCAGTACATCCAGTAATAGTAGAAAGACTGAAAGAAAGAAAGAAAGAAAGAAAGCTATGTTTGCCATATTGCAGTGCCAGAACTGTGGAGGCCCCTTCTAAATATTGGACCCTCCCCTTATGTAACCTCAAGTTATGAATAATTCCATCCAAGAATAATAGACGAAAACAAAATAATTCTTGCCTTAGTGTAATGACAGCATTCTGAAATAACCCCCCCCCCCTCAAATTGGCCTCTCCCTTAGATATCCACATTTATTCATCTGTGCAAATGAGGAATTGTGTATAAATATTTTAGGGGACAGGGAACTCAATGATTACATGACCTTTTCGATTCAAGCTCAGGGTCATAGTCAAATTTCAAGGTCAACTCAATTTGTTGGACTTTTATTGAAACATTCATCGATACTTTTCTGTATACTTCCATCAGATATGACCGGTAAAGCTGTAAGACAGTCAAGAAAATAGCCAAACATAAAATCTTTCCGAAAAATGTGAAAAAAAAGTATATATGAAGTTGTTTTGTAACAAAAAGCTGTTACCAAGACAACTGCTGTCAATATCCCCAATTATACCAAAGTGTTAATATACTAATCTGAAAGTGCTATTGATATAATGTAAGTGTTTGTATATAGGGTTTTGGGGACAAGTAATTCACTGATTACATGATCCTCTCAATCCAAGGTGAAGGTCATCTTAATTTTTTGTGTAAATATTAAAATACTGTCGGAATCTTTTCTAAAGCTAACATCAGACGTGATCTTTACAGAGTGATGAAAAATGCTCAGAAAATAACAAATTGTATAACTTTCAGGAAAAATACAACAAAGGCATATGTTGAGCTGCTTTTATTACAAACTTCTGTTACCAAGACAACTGGTATCAATATCACCAAAATATGAAGGTATTATCGCAGGGTCCTGAAAGTGCTGCAGATATGACACAAGTGTCTATATATAGGTTTTAAGGGACGGGCAACACACTTATCACATGATCTTTTTGATCCAAGCTCAAGGTCATAGTCTATTTACAAGGACACTGAAATATTTTCACTTTGTTAATCAAAATATTCACAGGTGTTTTCCCTAACTACCATCAAGACATAATGTGTAAGGCTGCAAATCGGTCTCAAATAGCAAATTATATAGTCTTTTGTAGCAAACACATATTTTGGCTTTGTTCGTAACAAAATTCTGTTCCCAAGACAGCTGGTATCGAGATCTGTGATTATACCAAAATATGTAAATACTGAATATCTCATGGTTCCGAATTGCTATAGATATGATGGAAGTGTCCACATATAGGTTTTAGAGTACAGGCAAATCATTTATCACAAGGTCGTTTCAATCCAAGGTCAAAGTCATAGGCTAATTACAAGGTCATCTCAATTTTTCACTTTTATCAAAACACTCATAAGTTTTTTGCTATAAACTACTGCAGACATCAGATAGTAAATCAGATAGCAAATTATATAGTTTGTCATAATTTTTGTAATAATGGCATATTCAGGGTCAGCTTACTATGGGGTAAGGGAATTGTCTAGAAACAGGTTCAGAAAAGGAATGATGCTGTACAACCAAGTACGAGAAAGATAGCTATTCATACTTTATTGACATCAAACAAAACTCCTACAGATCACACAGAAATGAAGGTTTATATAGGTTTTACTACATTCCATACATATTGGGGTGAATTTGATATTGACCTTCATTTGATTGGTCAATTAGGAAAATATAGGATTGGTTAGTAGAGATTGTTTAAACTTGAGATTAACTAATTTGACCATTACTTGTTTGGCTATGTAAATTACAGTTAGGATCCTAAATTTGACTCAAGCTTGGTGTATATTCAATCTCAGTGTATATTTCATTCCCGATACATATATTACTTACAAAAGTTTGAGATACAGAATTATGCAAAAAAACTGGCAACTCACTGATACATACATTTTGGTGGTCATTTCACATTTTGAGGCTTTACATACTCTTCAAGGATTTTTGACAATACTTCTCTTGTTGATTCTAGATAGTATTTGTGGTGTCTATTGATTTTAGTCTGTAAGGAAGTTGTTTGTATATTTTATTTCTTACTAAAGATATGTCAGACGGATTATGCGCGAGAATCATTCATCTTTCTGATTAGTTACATTTTTAGCACAACTGAACTACAATGTAGGTTCAGTAGTGCTTAGGCATCGAGCGGTGTCTGTCTGTCTGTCTGTGTGTGCGTGTGTGTGTGTGTGTGTGGACGACTTAAACTCAAAAACTGCTAACCCAATCGCCTTGGTATTTGGTGGGGACATTACTTGTGGGATCTAGTTGGGAAATTGTTCAAAAGAAAATGAACACATCGCAGGTGTGTGATTTGGGTCAACAAAATGTGATTTTTGGTCAAAAACTGAAACTCAAAAACTACTGGGCAGATTGGGCTGAAATTAGGGTGAAACACTCTTCAGGATGTTTTTACTAAGAAATGTTCCTGATATGATTGTCCAATCAGTGATATGCAAATTAGGGCTAAAAATGTGTCTTTTAGGTCAAAAATCTGTAATTCCAAAACCAATTAGCAGATTGGGTTGAAATTTAATGGGAATGTATCTAGGGATGTATGGATGAAGAAATATTAAGCATACAATGATTTCATGAGTGATATGCAAATTAGGTGTAAAAATGTTCATTTTTTATCAAAAACTTATATCTAAAAGTACTTGGTCAATGAGTCTGAAACTTGATGAGGTGTTTCTGAAAGTGTTATTCTGCGGATTTTCCTCAAAACATTTTCACAAAATTGGCCCTAAAACCATGACTACGCATTTAACAACAACCAAATGACAGTATAGTTTGGTCAAATAGCAACATCATCTGGTAGGCAAGTGAGTAAACATTCAAAAAATGTATGCAAATACCCTAGCAACCATGACCACGCCCATAGCAACAGCCAAACGGTGGTGTATTTCAGAGAACAGGGCCCGGGATTCTTAGACAAATGAATAAACATTCAAAAAATGTATGTAAAATTGCCTATCAACAAGATCACACTCATAGCAACAGCCAAATAGTCACATATATTGCAAAGATAACAGAAATACAAAGACAAATGAATAAACATTCAAAAAATGTTTGCAAATAGGCCTAGCAACAAGACCACGCCCATAGCAACTGCCAAGTAATCACATATATTGCAAAGATAACATGAATAGTAAGACAAATGAATAAACATTCAAAAAATGTATGCAAATGTGCCTAGCAACAAGACCACACCCATAGCAACAACCAAATGATCACATATATTGCAAAGATTACAACAGGGATTAATAGACAATTGAGTTAACATTCAAAATTGACTTTTTAGAGTAAAAAAAGCCCAAGCTTCTAGGGGAGACCCCTTGGGACCCCACCAGAGATGGACATATCCCAGCCTCAAGCTGTTCCCCCTACCTCTTACTGTCAAGATGGTGATAAACTTTTATTTAAAAAATATTTCAACCACATGTAGTTGCTTTTCATATGTGGTGCTATCTTGTAAAGCTTGGAAATTATTGTCTGAAAGTGTCTGGATAGTCTCAAAATTGACTTTTCCGAGTAAAAGTCAAGATGCTATTAAACTCCTTTTGGACTACATTAACCTGTGTAGTCAATACTTATATGATAGTGCTATCCCGGGATCTTATAAAGTATTTGCATGACACGATCAAAAAATACCTGTCATATTAATTCACAAGGGGGGGGGGGGTTCATCATGTTTTAGAATTAAGTATTGGGGGGGGGGTTCAGCCTGTTTTCGGTTTTACAAATGGGGGGGGGGGGGTGTCAGTGACCTTTTAGTTGCCCCAATGGACAAATGTATGTATTTGTAAGTTTTGGGATCCCAGACTTATTGTATCATATTGGATGTGCCCAGATCATATTCATTGTTAAATGTATTTATCGGGGCTGGACTAGATTAGTTGCTTGACAACTATTTTCATTTCCCCTGTCTCGTTAGCTATTTATATAAGTATTTATCTGGTAAATATGTTTGTAATGAGTATTATAAACTTATTATCATATTATTATCAGCTTACATTCTTCAACTTGTAGTTACTGTCATACCATTATGTGCCAAGATACAAATATCGTCGTTGCAGTGGAGAGTATCATATTGACACAGAATACCTCTCGTAAAACTAGATAATCATTGTTTTGTTTCTTGTGACTGACTGACTGACTGTATGTATGTATGTATGTATGTACATTGTATGTATGTATGTATGTATGTATGTATGTATGTATGTATGTATGTATGTATGTATGTATGTATGTATGTATGTATGTGTGTGTGTGTATGTGTGTGTGTGTGTGTGTATGTATGTATGTATGTATGTATGTATGTGTGTGTGTGTGTGTGTGTTTGTGTATGTATGTATGTATGTATGTATGTATGTATGTATGTATTGTGGATACTGATAGAATATTGTCAAATGATGTCAAAAATTGTACTTCAAACCATGTATAAAGGTAACTCTTGTTTTAAGCCACTTTTAGGACCTTGGCATCCTGACTAAGTAGCCCCTTCAGCTTTGCTGTTAGGGACTAATTACAGTTACAGTATCAATAGACATATGCATGCATGTATGTATGTATGTATGTGTGTATGTATGTATGTATGTATGTATGTATGTATGTATGTATGTATTTATGTATGTATGTATGTATGCAATTGTATGTATGTATAATTGTGTCTGTCTGTCTGTCTGTCTGTCTGTCTGTCTGTCTGTCTGTCTGTCTGCGTGTTAACTTTAGGGGTAAACTGTGACAACAAATAAAACAGACAAGATCTATTTTCCTTTCAAATTAATAACCATTTATTCAACATTCTTGGTAACTATGGTAACTATGAAGTAGAAATTTCAGAGTGTTGTTACCTTTGTATTAAAGTAAACTATAATGTGGAATTAAAAGTATCAAATTAAAAAACAAATGTGGAAAAATAAAATATCCTCTTCAAAATAATGCAATGAATGATTCACTTCATAACCAAGTTATCTCCTGAAATTGTCTCCCATATAATTTTATTTATTATTGACATACATTGTATTGCCAGTGTACGGTACAGTATCATTGAACTTTTTTAAAATAGGTTGAATTCTTTCCAGTCATTTATGATCACTAAAAGGTACTTCACCGTCGTTGAGTTGTTGGTAGGTGTGTGGTGTCCTGGTTCATGCCCCAAATATTGTGAACAAACAGAGAAAAATTAGTGTCCTGGTCCATGCCCCAGATATTGTGAACAAACAGAGAAAAATTAGGGTCCTGGTCCATGCCCCAGATATTGTGAACAAACAGAGAAAAATTAGGGTCCTGGTCCATGCCCCAGATATTGTGAACAAACAGAGAAAAATTAGGGTCCTGGTCCCTGCCCCAGATACAGTGAACAAACACATAAAAATTAGTGTCCTGGTCCCTGCCCCAGATACAGTGAACAAACACATAAAAATTAGGGTCCTGGTCCCTGCCCCAGATACAGAGAACAAATAGAGAAAAATTAGGGTCCTGGTCCCTGCCCCAGATATAGTGAACAAACACATAAAAATTAGTGTCCTGGTCCATGCCCCAGATACAGAGAACAAACAGAGAAAAATTAGTGTCCTGGTCCCTACCCCAGATATAGTGAACAAACAGAGAAAAATTAGTGTCCTGGTCCCTACCCCAGATATAGTGAACAAACAGAGAAAAATTAGTGTCCTGGTCCCTACCCCAGATACAGAGAACAAACAGAGAAAAATTAGTGTCCTGGTCCCTGCCCCAGATATAGTGAACAAACACATAAAAATTAGTGTCCTGGTCCCTGCCCCAGATACAGTGAACAAACACATAAAAATTAGTGTCCTGGTCCCTGCCCCAGATACAGAGAACAAATAGAGAAAAATTAGTTAAGAATGTAGAACAGAGTGTATAAAGAGAAAACAATGCAAGGAATGTGAAATATTAATAATTCAGGTAACTTACAAGTTATACACTGTGTTTATATTAAACATTGTTGTGAACTTAATAGCACTATAGTTCATTTGAATGAAGCGATTGTTTTAATAAATTGGTCAGCTTTGATTTCTGTATGTTGGTGGTGTGAGCCTCAACACTGCCAATTCTTTGACTGAAATTAGTGGGCAAGGATTGAACCATAATTGTACTCTTGTCAATCCAGTCCTTGTGATGACTATAATCAATCTTTCAATCTGCAAGGTACTGGTGTGAGCCTCAAGCCAGTAAGTAGATAAAATCTACCTGAGTTCCCCAGTCATTTTACCAGGGTTCCCTACCAAAACTATGATATAATGCATTAGAAACTGTGCCTGTTTTAATACCACTAGTATTCCCCTGTCTGTTCCTGGTTTTCCAAACCTTGGCAAAAACAATGACAGACTGAAAGACCATTACTGTAATATATATCCTATGGCAATGATAATAATTATATTTGATTGAAGACTTACAATTTGAAGTGTGGGAATGTGGATAAATTTGCATTACTGTTATTATTCCCTAATTAGATTGGTTTTATTGTCATGTGTTATTATAATAACAGTTGTGATAACAATATAGTCATATCTACATAGTTCTATTGTCTGTATTGATGTTATGGAAATCAATTGACATTAGTTTTACTTATACACAAATTGAATGACATTTAGATGTTATGTAACAATGTGTGTGTAAGTATGTCACTTTAAAATTATGATGTTGTATAAGAATCTATATGTGTATGCTCATGGTATCAGAGTAGGGCACTTATGGTATTATATAACTTTGTATGTATGTATGTATGTATGTATGTATGTATGTATGTATGTATGTACACACACACAGGTAGACATACATTGTACACACAGATAGACAGACAGACAGACACAGACAGACAGACAGACAGACACAAACACACTGTTCAACCTTATTTAGTACACTAGTCACATACCCATACTGTACTGTAATTTCAATAATTAATTGGTGATTTATTAAAACTAATTCAAGGCTATCAAATGCAATTATAGATAATCCTGTCTACATGCAGTTTACATTTCAATAAATACGCAATAATTCAATTTGTAAAAATAATACGTTCATTGGCTGGTTAGTTTTAATAATTAATGAAAGTGCCTGATATAAACAAAGTATGTTTTGTTCCACCTAATGTATGATATCATTCATGTAGTTGTACTGAAAATAATATGGTATTTGTATCCAGAATAAATACCCTACCCACTCCCTCAAGTTAAAATTAATAACCCCCCCCCTCCCCCAAGTTAAGATTAATAACCCCTTCTGATCACAGGCTAATCAAATACCTATGAAATATTAAAACATTTTATTTGAACTAAAATTACATGGACGGTCACTTAGTGAACTTAGACAGTCAGCTGTTTACTATATATGTATAGACAAAACATGTAAAACTGTGTACTAAACATACAACTGATAAGGTCAAAGGTCAAATGAGATGTTAGGTCAAAGGTCAAATAGACATGCATACAGCCTTGTTGTTAGTTATTATACACAGAATAATTTTTCTATTCCCTTGGGAAGTGATGAAAAGTATAGGTGACCTGTAAAATTGGTCGCTGACCCCCAAACAGGTATTGATAGTTTGTAAAGCCATCTACTAGCCATTCAGGAGAACATGTTGGCACTGTCTTGTATTCATCATAGTATCTATGCAGGGGGTTGTCAACCTATGTAACCTATATACAGCAGGGTATGAATTAAGATGAGTGATGTGAGACATGGCAGGAATGGTTGGTTGGTTGGTTGGTTGGTTGGTTGGTTGGTTGGTCAGGTGGAAAACATCACAAAACAAAGCATGGTTGCTGTAATTGACATACACTCGCCAACAAATATATTGCCATGGTAAAATATATGGAAAACTCTGCCAGTTTTGTGATATTTCCCCATTTTTGTTACCATGGTTTCCAGACAGTCAAGTAATGTAACGAAAAGATAACCAAATCTCTATGTCGCAAATGTGCATAAACAAGACATTACTGGGACAAGCCATTAAAGAAGCAAGTCCACTTGTTATCAAAGAGTACCAATATTTACACATGTGATGATGGGCTCTTACATAACACAAGTAAACAGTGTAGTTCACAGCGTAAGATCATTTCTAAGGAGTGGGTCAATTGAGGCAAACCTTATCTCCGTCTTATATCAGTTGTTATCAATTTATTAGGCTATTATAAGTAACACTACAAACAGCTTTAGAGATGCAAACAACTTTTATGACACCCGTTTTCGTCAGGCAAGCCCGCGGGTTTGTTGCACTTGGACCGTTAATGGCTTGTGAATGTCATGATGGGGGACATCTGGTAAAATTTACATAGAGTTGCATACTAGTATTGTGTACATTATTTTTGATGGAAACCCCAGTAATTGAGGTCTTAATATAGTAAAATTTCATAGAGTTGCATATCGCTAGTATCATGTGCATTCATTTTGCTGGAAACCAGGGGCCTTAATCTAGTAAAAATATGATATCTTGATTGGAACCCCCAAAAATACCTGAGTATATATCAGTAGTTCTTTAGAAAAACACTTCTTGAGGTGTAGTTTATCATGTCATTCTGTTACTACTACTACTACTACTACTACTACTACTACTACTGGATATTAATTTTTGTTTCATTTCACTCTCACTGTCTCAGTCTTACCCAGATAGATTTGTAATATATGCATTGTGTAGTACAGGATGTACATGAGGATGAGGCCAAATAAAAATAATTGTTTGGTTCCGGTTACCCAACCCCATCTAGCTTTCACTGCAGAACCTAAACTTTTTTTTACGTATTCGATAAAAAATAATAAAGTTGCAAAAACTGTGAAGTCTCATGACAAATAGTGAACCCAGAAACTGCCAAAAACTTAAAAAACAAAACAAAATAAAACTGTTCTTCCAATTTGTAATGGCTGTACATCTGATAGGAAGAAATAAACAACACAGAGACCATTTGGAAATCAATGGAAAACCTGTACTAGACACTCATACAGAAACAAAAGTATACTAAATCAACATTTTTGGCTATGGCAAGGGGGGGGGGGTACTTAAAATAAATTGGGGGTTTGACAAAACATCTCCCGACCCTGCCCCCACCCACTGTAAGGGAACTTCCGGTAACCACAATTGCAGGACACTCAGGCTTAGTTAGTTATATTTACAAAAACAAACAAACAAGACAAACAAACTATAAATAAATAAATTCTGAAAAGCATCAACACAATTGCAAATCATTATCAACTACAAGAATTACTAATACTATAAGTTTTCCTGTATTCAAAATGGTCGCAATTGTACATACCTGCCCCCCCGACCCCCCCCCCCCCCCCGGATGTCAATGATTCCTACCAAATGCGAGTAGCATATTTTCAAGTTGTGAAACTGGTGCTAATATGACTTCTGATCAGTAAAAATACATCTTTCTAGAACAAACATGCTTAGAACTCATATATTTACCAGGTGCAATTGACATCGTAGTCAACGGGAAGGCATCAATTCTGATGATTACTAAGCCTTACCATCTTGCATTGAAAAAATTTGTTAGATGTCCATAACTCCCGTCACTCACTTTGAATGGACCAATCACGTAATCCGATTTCTAATGCATTACTTGCAGTTAAGTAGCTCAATCCATCTTAGTGTGTTATGTTTACATTGTAGTACATGTAACTGTGTGTACTTCTGGTTTCCTATGTTTTATTTAGTGATGGTATTCCCAACCTAGTGTGTCAAACAGCCACAGCCATAGTGATCAAATCGGGTTATATGATCGATCATCTCAAATTGAACGGCAGTGATGGGGCTCGAACCTACAACTTGTAGATTCCAAGCCATCCACTTCTGTAAGACCCAATTCTCTCCTCACAACTGACAATTCATTTACAGTTGTCAGCAGCAAACATGAGGGGAACTAACTGTACATTTGCTTTAGGTATATCCTGATGTCAAAAAGTGTTGCGAGGGAACATGTTGATGACACATCATTAATAACATGTAGAGGTAGTGAGTGAGGATACACAATTTACACTAATTGTGGACAACTTTTAGAATTGTGAACTGAATGTCATCAGTTATATGTTCTGACAAAGACATTCGTCAAAATTGTACAATGTCTTAAGTTACAATAGAAACCAGTTAACCTAAAACAGAACAATGTGTGGTTCAACACAAAATCTTACTATGCTACAAATTTATCATCTTGGATGTCAACATTTATACTAGAATTACTACATTTCATCATCTACAATGTAGAGAACCAAAATGTTATCAACATTGCTTCATGTTTTTTGCATAGGTTACCAATGTCTTAGATTGTCAACATACATGGAGTAACAATATATACTTAGTTGGTGATGATCTGCTTAAATACTGGTATCTCATAGAAAGAAATGTACCACAAGTAGTAATGTTGGTAGGATTTTTGCTGTGACTGACAGTAAAATGTAGCAATATGAATAATAAATATGTTTGTCAAGACAGAATGCTGTGTTTCAGGACAAACTGGATTCCATTGTATATAGTTTAAAAAAATCAAAATTGATTTAAATAAACATTATGGAGTCAAATGCACTTATGGAACAAGTTAAATTAGGAAGCCTTCAGTAATTAAAGGGGGGTATAGCCAGGGGGAATTAGGAGGAGTGGGAATGGGTGGGGGGGGGGGGTCAACCTTTACAAATAAATTGTTGGAGAAAGGCCATATTTTAGAAAATGGGATAGGGGAGAGTCACATTTTACTTTGACTAACTATGTTGTGTAGTTATCATTATTCTGTGATTTTGGCATCCTATCACTCCACATCATATGTAAACTACTTGTGAAATAACCTGTAGGTTGGCACTTAGTGACCACTCAAAAATTAAATTAATATTATTTTGATTGTAGACACTGTACTTTACATTGTTATAAGCTATGGTTATGAAATGATCAAAACAAGTTGACTTTTACTATATCATCCGTGTAACCATGGTAATGAACAGTCCAGTGTTGCCATAAATTAATGGCTTAGGTGTTGGGTTTGGTATCATAATATCAGACCATGTCATCAAATCACTGCTGACATTGACAACCATATGGCATATAGTAAATGAATTGTCAGTTGTGAGGAGAGGAGTGGGTCTTACAGAAGTAAAATGGGAACAGTTTGGTATATAGAAATCTATAGTTATAGATACCAATGTAGGCTTTTGTATGAAATTCAAGATAAATACATTACTACTGAGGGGGTAAAAATTAATGTTTTACAGTATAGATATATATAGTTATATACAGTTATATACCAATCTGGATTTGAACGTTAAGAATGTTCATAAAGTATTAGAATTCAACCAGTCACCATGGTTAAAACAATATATTGATTCTATAAGTCAAAAAAGAGGCAATACAGACAACTCATAATAAAGATTTTTTGAAAGACTGATTACCTTGATATTTGATGGGACATTACATAGAGCATGTAGATGGAAAATTGTTCAAAAGAAAATGATTGCATCAGAGATGTGTGGTTTGGGTCAAAATCTATAATACCAAAACTACTGAGCAGATTAACCTGTAATATGTATATTTCTCTAGGGATAAATTGTTAATTACGGACTGCGAGGGCCCCACCCTTTTTGGCGGCAGTTTAGTAGCAATGTTGGTGTTTTGGCGCTCAGCCATTTGTTTCTGTTCAGTTTTTAGGTCTGGTGGGAACGTACTTAGGAGTGTTTAGATTTAGAAGTACTGATGATATGCTGATTTTATCAGCGATATGCAAATTAGAGCATAAAAATGTGTCTTTTGTGGGTGGAGCAGGGGAGTCTGCTATCACAAATATCATAACCTCCCTAAACTGAATGATTGGCACATAGTCATATGGTGTGTTACAATAAAACTCAATAATTCCTGTGTGCAATTATTTCTGATAAACAAGGGTTAGCTGAGTTTAAAGACTGTTTGTTTTACACATATCAATATTATAATATTAGTAATACTACAAGTGACAATGCAATTGACAAGTTATTTTTATATATTTTTCTATCAAGGTTATATTCTAGATTTTTTGTGTAATGATTTCAAAACCCACACATTCTCAGCAAACAGAACAGCACAAGTCTGTATTTTTGCCACATACACAGCTTTTCTAGTCCATTCACAGGGAAAACGTAGCCTCAGATTGTTATCCACATTTGCTATTCATGTTGTCATCATTACAATTTGAATACATTAAGATATAGATATTCTTAGAAGCCAAAAGATCAATGTCAGTTTAATGAACAACCTTTAATTCAATAGGTGTAACTTTGGCTAACTTCAATAAACAATCTTTTCCCCCAAATAATGATGAAACAATTTTGTATGTTCCGACAATCTCAACAGGACTTCTATGCGACTTGTCTTTAATTTCCAATATTTTCAGAAATTACAAAACTTAACATCAGACCAAAGTTGTTCACTGCTAGTCACAATCGTTTATGACATATCCCATATCAAGTGTACAAATGCACCAGTTACATTCATTTTAATTAGCATCCCAGTGAGGTGTCTCTAAATGCAATAAGTCTGTAAATAGTGTTGTCAGTGTGAAGTAAAAGGTTCAATTGTCATGAATTACAGTTATTGATAATTACAGTTGGGACAGCCTCATTACACTGTTAGCTGTGACAACATTGTTTACAAATGGACTACAGTTAGAAGGTCCACATGCTAACCTTACAATTAAAGTGGTGTTATTTTACACTGGATATGGATGATATTAATAATTAGATCCCACTGTATATAGTATTAAAAAGCAAAACTAATTGAAAGGAAAATTGTGGAGTCAAACCCACTGATAGTCTGGATGCCAAACTATGGTTTCTAACCCTAACCACAGTCTGGTCAAAGTCCCTTAATCAGCACACATTCCTGTGCTCCCTCATACAGCGTTCATATAAACATGATTATGTTGTTGAGTCCCCAAGTGATTTAATTTAAATTCTACTGGTGGTGGAGTCCTGGTTGGACATTGGACATTGTAAAAACAGCTGTACCAAATTAATATTTAGTGAGCAGTGATGACACCCCTTTATTACTAGTGGTATGTGCTGTTCATGATTTAGTCACAATGGGGTTGAGCCATAATTAACACCTTTCATCAGAGCTTTGACTATACTGTGAGTGAAGGTATAAATCATAAAGATAATGTATAGGAACTAGACTAAACCACTGATGAAACAAGTTAAATTAGAACAGTCCAGTATGGTATATTCAACGTGTTGTGTTCTTAGGATGTAGGTATTAGTATTATCTGTCAATACAGGGATACGATATCTTCCATGTAGTCCTAGTCAACACTTTTAGTTCACACTCTGTCAGAGACAAACCTTTCAACAATTGTGTCTGTTGTGATTTATTATTATAGTCCTTTTTATCAAGTCTTTCATCCAAAGTTTTGGTTAATTTAACAAACACCTACAGGTAGATTCTCCATCGTGATTAATACACATTGATGATACTGACACCACAGGTCTTGCCTTCTCCTTTTGACATCCTATCTGAGCCAACCTCTTCCCAAAAATGTATGTCTTCCTTTGAATTCAATACTCTTTGTTACTTCTTGACCAACTGAAATAAAGAGAATGATTGATCGAAAATTTAAACAATCTGCTCAAGTGCTAAAGAACACTCATTAGATCTTTTAGCACAACTGAACTGATAAGGTTCAACAGTGCTATAGGCATCACTTTTTAAGTGTGTGTGTGTGTGTGTGTGTGTGTGTGTGTGTGTGTGTGTGTGTGTAAACAACTTAAAGTCAAAAACCGCTTGACTGATTGCCATGATATTTGGTGGGTATATTACCTTAATATGTGTCTAGTTTGGAAATTGTTCAAGTCAAAATGATCACATCACCACTGTGATTTGGGTAAACAAATGTGATTTTTGGTCAATAAACCTAAACTCACAAACTACTAGGCAGATATGTCTAAATATTGGTGGGAACATTCTTATAGGTGTTTAGATTAAGAATTGTTCACAACATGATGATGCCATCAGTAATATGCAAATTAGAGCTAAAATGTATCTTTTTGGTCAACAGTCTTTAAGTCCAAAACATCTGAGCAGATTGGGCAGAAATTTAATGGGGATGCATCTAGGAGTGTATAGATAAAGCAAATTATTAAGCACATAATGATCTCATCAGTGATATGCAATTTTGGTGTAAAAATGTTGTAAAGTTCTACATAGTGATACAACAACACATATTAGAGAAATCTGCAATATCTCAAAAGTGAAAGTTAAATTAATGACATAACAACCTTAGTAACCCTATACATATTAGATACACATAGATTTAAAACTGACTTTCATCTCAAACCACTGAAGAAACAGTGGCCTGACTTTTCAGTACTAGTACAAAGCTAAATACACGTAACCCAAAAATTCATGTATCTGATAAAAAATGGATATCTCTTCCATTTCCAAACATTCCTCTTCCATTGTGTATAGCTCTATTTATATTCCTATAGTGTAACTCCACACAACCATACAAACATATGAGCCACATGCGCAATTTCCATTCAAAGATTGACCTGTATCACATAGTCACTGGCTTCAATATCTTGCCTTATGAGAATGTCAGTCAAGCAGAAATTAGTGTAGAATATTTTATTTTCACTGGAATTACCATTGAAAATGTTAATAAACGGTAATAAACATATTTTAGAATTTCACAGGTAATGTGTGTGTCGAGTGCAGTTTCTTGTTCTACTCCTTAACACATGTTGATACCCTGTATTTGGCTTGTCAACACAGCTTGTATATGTGTGTAAAGTGCACTGTTATAATGCAAATTAGGGCTAAAAAACATAATTTTTTAGTTGAAATGCCAGTCAGGCAAAAAGAGTATACATAAATTATTGTTTTATTGATCCAATTAAACCATGAGAATTTTTATGGGGTACTTAACATAATGTAACAATTGTGTGTGAATGGAACTGGAATTAATCTCTCCCTGAGGTTGCTTGAAAACTGTGCCTACATTTGTACCTAACTTGAACACTGAACTACATTGTGGTTCAAGGTAAAATGCCTGTCTGTCTGTCTGTCTGTCTGTCTTTCTGTCTTTCTGTCTTCTTGAGGTGTGGTATGTCATGTCATTCTGCTACTACTACTACTGGATATTAAGTTTTGTTTCATTTCACTCTCACTGTCTCAGTCTCACCCAGATAGATTTGTAATAAATGCATTGTGTAGTACAGGATGTACATGAGGATGAGGCCAAATAAAAATAATTGTTTGGTTCTGCTTACCCGACCCCATCTAGCTTTCACTGCAGAACCTAAACTTTTTTTTTTACGTATTCTAGAAAAAATAATAAAGTCGCAAAAACTGTGAAGTCTCACGAGAAATAATGAACCCGGAAACTGACATAAACTTAAAAAGACAAAATAAAACTGTTCTTCTAATCTGTTATGGCTGTACATCTGATAGGAAGAAATAAACAACACAGAGAAAATTTGGAAAACAATGGAAAACCTGAACTAGACACACATACAGAAAAAAAAATATTCTAAAATAATAAATCTATCTACTCCATCTTGAATGTAACCGGAACCACACAACTCAGTCCCAATAGATGATAGGGGCACTCAGTCTCAGTTAATGTTATTTATTTGGATGATAGGGCACTCCCAGTTATACTATAGATAATCTTGTTGTAGTATACATAGTTGATAGAGTGTTGGGTGAATCGGCCATGAATTAACACTTCATCTCAGGTCACTAGTAAACTTTGTAAAGTTACTGGTGGTAAAGTCTAACAGATGGTGACTTGATCAGACAGGTTTAATACTAGTGTACCCAAGGTAACACACAGACTGCAACCAAAGGATCCTACAAAATTATCAACAGACTGTTCTGTGAATCGATCCTGAGTTGATGCTCCATCTCAGGTCACAAGTAAAGTTACTGGTGGTAAGGTTTAGTCAAACAGGTGGTGACTTGATACATGTAGGTATTCCTGGCTGTATATTTGTACTTAACACATCTTTATTAGGTTCCAGTCAAAATACTAGTGAGAGCAATTATTACCCATCCTCAGAGCTATCCATAGACTTGTTACTTGCATGGGTTTTTACATACAGAGTATTTTATAATTATGCAAATTATTCAAAACTCATTTTTAGCCCTACAAGTAGATTTCTCTAGACTTTTGATATGTTGTTCAGTATACAATTCTGATCAAGATGCACTAAAATAATTTCTGTTGCAGTTAGTTCAAGGTTAGGCCAACATTTTCACTAGATTGACTTGACACTGCAACACACTGTAACCCAAAGGATCCAAATACTAAATAACACTACATCTTTAATGTGTCCAGTGTTATGTTGTCCATTGCCAATGCCACCAACACTGAAATGCATTCATATTGAAATCTCCATCCATCTCTTAATGTTCTTAACTGTGACGGTTAAATTTATACAAGCATACACATGTATCTCTCGATCTCCACCACACCCTTCTCACTTTCTCTTGGTCTTCAGTGGCCTCCTGTCAAACATTAGGTAACACTAACTCTGATGATCAGTGACTGTCCAATCTTGTAGAACATTCACCAAGACAAGGATATGACCAATACTGAAATCCATTCATATTGAGATCTTCATCTCTAAATGTTCTCAACAGTGAAGGTCAAATTCATGACCTCAGCAGTCTCTGTTTTGCTTGTATATTAGGTCATACAAAGTGCATTTTGTTCTCAGACCTTGGCTGGTTAATACACACACAATACACATTTGTTCCCAGACCTCACCTAGTTAATACTATAGTACAATGCACATTTTGTTCTCAAACCTTCACTGGTTAATAAGATATCCAATATATATTTCGTACTTGGACCTTCACTGGTTACTAAGATATCTAATATATAGTTTGTACTTAGACCTTCACTGGTTAATAAGATATCCAATATATATTTTGTACTTGGACCTTCACTGGTTAATAAGATTTCCAATATATATTTTGTACTTAGACCTTCACTGGTTACTAAGATATCTAATATATAGTTTGTACTTAGACCTTCACTGGTTAATAAGATATACAATATATATTTTGTACTTGGACCTTCACTGGTTAATAAGATTTCCAATATATATTTTGTACTTAGACCTTCACTGGTTACTAAGATATCTAATATATATTTTGTACTTAGACCTTCACTGGTTAATAAGATTTCCAATATATATTTTGTACTTAGACCTTCACTGGTTAATAAGATTTCCAATATATATTTTGTACTTAGACCTTCACTGGTTAATAAGATTTCCAATATATATTTTGTACTTAGACCTTCACTGGTTAATAAGATTTCCAATATATATTTTGTACTTAGACCTTCACTGGTTACTAAGATATCCAATATATATTTTGTACTTGGACCTTCACTGGTTAATAAGATATACAACATATATTTTGTACTTAGACCTTCACTGGTTAATAAGATTTCCAATATATATTTTGTACTCAGACCTTCACTGGTTACATCTTACAATAATTCAAAATATATCAAATAAAACCTTTAATTATTGAGAATTTAATCAGAAATGTTTGTATTATTGTATTCATAATTATGCTTCAAATGAGTACTTGTGTCACCAAGGTAGCACATCCCTTTTATGGAATGAAGTTGGCCATCCCCTAAAGAAAGCATGCCTATATTGGGTTCTTCAATAATACTAAACCTCTGTACTGAGTCAGCAAATGTCAGTTTCTACATTTCATATTTTTTTCAAAGTAAATTGCTTCTAATGATGAAGTCAATTGTTGACAAAATCACAAGTTTACAATTTGACCAATGTTAGCTTACAAGTGGTATATTAGCTGGTTGATCTTGAGTGTGCTCTCTCAACACACTTTGTGTTTTGAAAGACATAGTCAAGATCAATCAGGAAAATACAAATCTAAGACCTACTTTACTGCAAGTTGAATTTAACATACACAAGGAAATCATTGTAATTTATTTGCTATTAATTTCAAATTTGCCATTGAATTCAGGGCTTGCCTCACCTGACCTTAGCTGGCATGCACTATGTACCCCTGTTTATATATGTAAGTTACAGATACTAAAATAGACTTTGTGAATATATTCATAGCAACCAGATATTTATTTCCCCTGATGTTGTAAACGTAATTTTGTCAAGATATGACTCATACAGTATTTGTAGTTGATATGATATAATCATCTGATGTATGGATAATGAACCAATATGGTAGCCTAGGTATAGACTATGTAGAGAATAGTAGACACATTCACTTGTACAGAGGATAGTGTATGTATGTATATATGTATAATTGTGTCTGTCTGTCTGTCTGCATGTTAACTTTAGGGGTAACGTGTGACAACAAATAAAGCAAACGAGATCTATTTTCCTTTCAAAATAATAACCATTTTATTCAACATTCTTGGTAACTATGGTAACTATAAAGTAGAAATTTCAGAGTGTTGTTACCTTTGTATTAAAGTAAACTATAATGTGGAATTAAAAGTATCAAATTAAAAAACAAATATGGAAAAATAAAATATCCTCTTCAAAATAATGCAATGAATGGTTCACTTCATAACCAAGTTATCTCCTGAAATTGTCTCCCATATAATTTTATTTATTATTGACATACATTGTATTGCCAGTGTACGGTACAGTATCATTGAACTTTTTGTAAAATAGGTTGAATTCTTTCCAGTCATTTATGATCACTAAAAGGTACTTCAACATCGTTGAGTCGTTAGTAGGTGTGTGGTGTCCTGGTTCATGCCCCAAATATAGTGAACAAACAGAGAAAAATTAGTGTCCTGGTCCCTACCCAAATACAAGAAACATCTAGGAAAATTAGTGTCCTGGTCCCTGCCCCAGATACAGTGAACAAACAGAGACCTTTTCGATTCAAGCTCAGGGTCATTGTCAAAATTCAAGGTCTACTTAATTTGTTGGACTTTTAAGTTTTATCGAAACATTCATTGAAACCTTTCCGTATACTTTCATCAGATATGACCAGTAGAGCTGTAAGATGGTCAAGGAAATAGCCAAACATAAAATATTTCCGTAAAACATGAAAAAAGTACATATGAAGTTGTTTTGTAACAAACAGCTGTTACCAAGACAACTGCTGTCAATATCCCCAATTATACCAAAGTGTTAATATACTAATCTGAAAGTGCTATTGATATAATGTAAGTGTTTGTATTTAGGGTTTTGGGGACAAGCAATTCACTGATTATATGATCCTCTCAATCCAAGGTCAAGGTCATCTTTTTGTAATTATTTGTTCCCGCCAGACAAAGTCTGGGATGGGGACTTATGGATTGGGTTCCATCTATCCGTCTGTCCGGAGCTGTTTCTTGGAGACGTCTGGACCGATTTTTTCAAACCTGGTACAGGGGCAATATACTATGGCATACATATGCACGTCAATTTGTTTTATGATACAATCCAATATGGCTGCCTTGCATTTTGTTTGTGAATTTTCCATGTCCAAAGCCATAACTCAGACATGCTTGAACAGATCTCATTCAAAGTTGGTATTAGGACAGTGTTCTATGACATACATGTGCATATCCATTTCCGTCATGATTCAATCTGATATGGATGGCTGGCAGCCATTTTGTTGGTGCAGTTTTCATGTCCATTGCAAAGCCATAACTCAGAATTGCTTGAAGAGGCCCCCCCCCCCATACCCGACCCATCCTTTCTTGTTGAATGGTTTATTCCATGACATCATCTTGAAGAGTAGGTATGTCCCGTGTCCAATGAGGAGACACAGTATGAGTAGGCATGTGTCATGTCCAACGAGCAGACACAACATATCTAAGTCTGTTTGATTTAGCTTCACAAGTGTTGTTGCGTGATCAGGGTAGTGATATCAAGAAATCAAATTGTAATTTTTTGTGTATCAAACTAATTGTATCATTGTTGGGTGCAATGACTTTACTAGAGATAAGAAGCACAGGAATCAACATCAAAATGACAACATAAACTGCCAGTTCCTTAAATTAAAACCAAATCATAGTGGGGGCTATGTCATTCTCAATGACTTGTTAAATTACCGTCGGAAACATCAGATGAGATCTTTACAGTGATGAAAAAGCCGCAGAAAATATCAAATCTTTTAGTCTTTCAGGAAAAATACAGCAAAGGCATTTGCTGAGCTGCTTTTATTACAAACTTCTGTTACCAAGACAACTAGTATCAATATCACTAAAATATTAAGGTATTGAATATCGCAGGGTCCCAAAGTGCTGCAGATATGACACAAGTGTCTATATATAGGTTTTAGGGGACGGGCAACACACTTATCACATGATCTTTTCGATCCAAGCTCAAGGTCATAGTCTAATTACAAGGACACTGAAATATTTTCACTTTGTTAATCGAAATATTCACAGGTGTTTTCCCTAACTACCACTAAGACATAATGTGTAAGACTGCAAATCTATTAATATAGATATTGTAGACTGCAATCTACTTTTGTACAAATAAACACTAACAGACCAGACATTCACTATAGTCTACACTTGTACACATGTAAATACTCACTGACTAGACTATTACCATAGACTTCAGTCTACACTAGTACACATAGAAATACTCACTGACTAGACTATTACCATAGACTTCAGTCTACACTAGTACACATTGAAATACTCACTGACTAGACTATTACCATAGACTTCAGTCTACACTTGTACACATATAAATACTCACTGACCAGACATTCACTATAGTCTACACTTGTACACATAGGAATACTCACTGACTAGACTATTACCTTAGACTTCAGTCTACACTTGTACACATAGAAATACTCACTGACTAGACTATTACCATAGACTTCAGTCTACACTTGTACACATAGGAATACTCACTGACTAGACTATTACCTTAGACTTCAGTCTACACTTGTACACATAGAAATACTCACTGACTAGACTATTACCATAGACTTCAGTCTACACTTGTACACATAGAAATACTCACTGACTAGACTATTACCATAGTCTATAGTCTACACTTGTACACATAGAAATACTCACAGACTAGACTATTACCTTAGACTTCAGTCTACACTTGTACACATATAAATACTCACTGACTAGACTATTACCATAGACTATAGTCTACACTTGTACACATAGAAATACTCACTGACTAGACTATTACCATAGACTTCAGTCTACACTAGTACACATATAAATACTCACTGACTAGACTATTACCTTAGACTATAGTCTACACTTGTACACATATAAATACTCACTGACTAGACTATTACCATAGACTTCAGTCTACACTTGTACACATAGAAATACTCACTGACTAGACTATTACCATAGACTTCAGTCTACACTAGTACACATATAAATACTCACTGACTAGACTATTACCTTAGATTTCAGTCTACACTTGTACACATAGAAATACTCACTGACTAGACTATTACCATAGACTTCAGTCTACACTTGTACACATAGAAATACTCACTGATTAGACTATTACCATAGACTTCAGTCTACACTTGTACACATATAAATACTCACTGACTAGACTATTACCTTGGACTTCAGTCTACACTTGTACACATATAAATACTCACTGACTAGACTATTACCATAGACTATAGTCTACACTAGTACACATAGAAATACTCACTGACTAGACTATTACCATAGACTTCAGTCTACACTTGTACACATAGAAATACTCACTGACTAGACTATTACCATAGACTTCAGTCTACACTAGTACACATATAAATACTCACTGACTAGACTATTACCTTAGACTATAGTCTACACTTGTACACATATAAATACTCACTGACTAGACTATTACCATAGACTTCAGTCTACACTTGTACACATAGAAATACTCACTGACTAGACTATTACCATAGACTTCAGTCTACACTAGTACACATATAAATACTCACTGACTAGACTATTACCTTAGACTATAGTCTACACTTGTACACATATAAATACTCACTGACTAGACTATTACCATAGACTTCAGTCTACACTTGTACACATAGAAATACTCACTGACTAGACTATTACCATAGACTTCAGTCTACACTTGTACACATAGAAATACTCACTGATTAGACTATTACCATAGACTTCAGTCTACACTAGTACAAATATAAATACTCACTGACTAGACTATTACCTTAGACTTCAGTCTACACTTGTACTCATAGAAATACTCACTGACTAGACTATTACCTTAGACTATAGTCTACACTTGTACACATAGAAATACTCACTGACTAGACTATTACCATAGACTTCAGTCTACACTTGTACACATAGAAATACTCACTGACTAGACTATTACCATAGACTTCAGTCTACACTTGTACACATAGAAATACTCACTGACTAGACTATTACCATAGACTTCAGTCTACACTTGTACACATATAAATACTCACTGACTAGACTATTACCATAGACTTCAGTCTACACTTGTACACATAGAAATACTCACTGACTAGACTATTACCATAGACTTCAGTCTACACTTGTACACATAGAAATACTCACTGACTAGACTATTACCATAGACTTCAGTCTACACTTGTACACATAGAAATACTCACTGACTAGACTATTACCATAGACTTCAGTCTACACTTGTACACATATAAATACTCACTGACTAGACTATTACCATAGACTTCAGTCTACACTTGTACACATATAAATACTCACTGACTAGACTATTACCATAGACTTCAGTCTACACTTGTACACATATAAATACTCACTGACTAGACTATTACCTTAGACTTCAGTCTACACTTGTACACATAGAAATACTCACTGACTAGACTATTACCATAGACTTCAGTCTACACTTGTACACATAGAAATACTCACTGACTAGACTATTACCATAGACTTCAGTCTACACTAGTACACATAGAAATACTCACTGACTAGACTATTACCATAGACTTCAGTCTACACTTGTACACATATAAATACTCACTGACCAGACATTCACTATAGTCTACACTTGTACACATAGGAATACTCACTGACTAGACTATTACCTTAGACTTCAGTCTACACTTGTACACATAGAAATACTCACTGACTAGACTATTACCATAGACTTCAGTCTACACTTGTACACATAGGAATACTCACTGACTAGACTATTACCTTAGACTTCAGTCTACACTTGTACACATAGAAATACTCACTGACTAGACTATTACCATAGACTTCAGTCTACACTTGTACACATAGAAATACTCACTGACTAGACTATTACCATAGTCTATAGTCTACACTTGTACACATAGAAATACTCACAGACTAGACTATTACCTTAGACTTCAGTCTACACTTGTACACATATAAATACTCACTGACTAGACTATTACCATAGACTATAGTCTACACTTGTACACATAGAAATACTCACTGACTAGACTATTACCATAGACTTCAGTCTACACTAGTACACATATAAATACTCACTGACTAGACTATTACCTTAGACTATAGTCTACACTTGTACACATATAAATACTCACTGACTAGACTATTACCATAGACTTCAGTCTACACTTGTACACATAGAAATACTCACTGACTAGACTATTACCATAGACTTCAGTCTACACTAGTACACATAGAAATACTCACTGACTAGACTATTACCATAGACTTCAGTCTACACTAGTACACATATAAATACTCACTGACTAGACTATTACCTTAGACTTCAGTCTACACTTGTACACATAGAAATACTCACTGACTAGACTATTACCATAGACTTCAGTCTACACTTGTACACATATAAATACTCACTGACTAGACTATTACCATAGACTTCAGTCTACACTTGTACACATATAAATACTCACTGACTAGACTATTACCTTAGATTTCAGTCTACACTTGTACACATAGAAATACTCACTGACTAGACTATTACCTTAGATTTCAGTCTACACTAGTACACATATAAATACTCACTGACTAGACTATTACCTTAGACTTCAGTCTACACTTGTACACATAGAAATACTCACTGACTAGACTATTACCATAGACTTCAGTCTACACTTGTACACATATAAATACTCACTGACTAGACTATTACCATAGACTTCAGTCTACACTTGTACACATAGAAATACTCACTGACTAGACTATTACCATAGACTTCAGTCTACACTTGTACACATAGAAATACTCACTGACTAGACTATTACCATAGACTTCAGTCTACACTTGTACACATATAAATACTCACTGACTAGACTATTACCGTGGACTTCAGTCTACACTTGTACACATATAAATACTCACTGACTAGACTATTACCATAGACTATAGTCTACACTAGTACACATAGAAATACTCACTGACTAGACTATTACCATAGACTTCAGTCTACACTTGTACACATAGAAATACTCACTGACTAGACTATTACCATAGACTTCAGTCTACACTAGTACACATATAAATACTCACTGACTAGACTATTACCTTAGACTATAGTCTACACTTGTACACATATAAATACTCACTGACTAGACTATTACCATAGACTTCAGTCTACACTTGTACACATAGAAATACTCACTGACTAGACTATTACCATAGACTTCAGTCTACACTAGTACACATATAAATACTCACTGACTAGGCTATTACCTTAGACTATAGTCTACACTTGTACACATATAAATACTCACTGACTAGACTATTACCATAGACTTCAGTCTACACTTGTACACATAGAAATACTCACTGACTAGACTATTACCATAGACTTCAGTCTACACTTGTACACATAGAAATACTCACTGACTAGACTATTACCATAGACTTCAGTCTACACTAGTACACATATAAATACTCACTGACTAGTCTATTACCATAGACTTCAGTCTACACTTGTACACATAGAAATACTCACTGACTAGACTATTACCATAGACTTCAGTCTACACTTGTACACATATAAATACTCACTGACTAGACTATTACCATAGACTTCAGTCTACACTTGTACACATAGAAATACTCACTGACTAGACTATTACCATAGACTTCAGTCTACACTTGTACACATAGAAATACTCACTGACTAGACTATTACCATAGACTTCAGTCTACACTTGTACACATAGAAATACTCACTGACTAGACTATTACCATAGACTTCAGTCTACACTTGTACACATAGAAATACTCACTGACTAGACTATTACCATAGACTTCAGTCTACACTTGTACACATATAAATACTCACTGACTAGACTATTACCATAGACTTCAGTCTACACTTGTACACATATAAATACTCACTGACTAGACTATTACCTTAGACTTCAGTCTACACTTGTACACATAGAAATACTCACTGACTAGACTATTACCATAGACTTCAGTCTACACTTGTACACATAGAAATACTCACTGACTAGACTATTACCATAGACTTCAGTCTACACTAGTACACATAGAAATACTCACTGACTAGACTATTACCATAGACTTCAGTCTACACTTCTACACATATAAATACTCACTGACCAGACATTCACTATAGTCTACACTTGTACACATAGGAATACTCACTGACTAGACTATTACCTTAGACTTCAGTCTACACTTGTACACATAGAAATACTCACTGACTAGACTATTACCATAGACTTCAGTCTACACTTGTACACATAGGAATACTCACTGACTAGACTATTACCTTAGACTTCAGTCTACACTTGTACACATAGAAATACTCACTGACTAGACTATTACCATAGACTTCAGTCTACACTTGTACACATAGAAATACTCACTGACTAGACTATTACCATAGTCTATAGTCTACACTTGTACACATAGAAATACTCACAGACTAGACTATTACCTTAGACTTCAGTCTACACTTGTACACATATAAATACTCACTGACTAGACTATTACCATAGACTATAGTCTACACTTGTACACATAGAAATACTCACTGACTAGACTATTACCATAGACTTCAGTCTACACTAGTACACATATAAATACTCACTGACTAGACTATTACCTTAGACTATAGTCTACACTTGTACACATATAAATACTCACTGACTAGACTATTACCATAGACTTCAGTCTACACTTGTACACATAGAAATACTCACTGACTAGACTATTACCATAGACTTCAGTCTACACTAGTACACATAGAAATACTCACTGACTAGACTATTACCATAGACTTCAGTCTACACTAGTACACATATAAATACTCACTGACTAGACTATTACCTTAGATTTCAGTCTACACTTGTACACATAGAAATACTCACTGACTAGACTATTACCATAGACTTCAGTCTACACTTGTACACATAGAAATACTCACTGACTAGACTATTACCATAGACTTCAGTCTACACTTGTACACATATAAATACTCACTGACTAGACTATTACCTTGGACTTCAGTCTACACTTGTACACATATAAATACTCACTGACTAGACTATTACCATAGACTATTGTCTACACTAGTACACATAGAAATACTCACTGACTAGACTATTACCATAGACTTCAGTCTACACTTGTACACATAGAAATACTCACTGACTAGACTATTACCATAGACTTCAGTCTACACTAGTACACATATAAATACTCACTGACTAGACTATTACCTTAGACTATAGTCTACACTTGTACACATATAAATACTCACTGACTAGACTATTACCATAGACTTCAGTCTACACTTGTACACATAGAAATACTCACTGACTAGACTATTACCATAGACTTCAGTCTACACTAGTACACATATAAATACTCACTGACTAGACTATTACCTTAGACTATAGTCTACACTTGTACACATATAAATACTCACTGACTAGACTATTACCATAGACTTCAGTCTACACTTGTACACATAGAAATACTCACTGACTAGACTATTACCATAGACTTCAGTCTACACTTGTACACATAGAAATACTCACTGATTAGACTATTACCATAGACTTCAGTCTACACTAGTACACATATAAATACTCACTGACTAGACTATTACCTTAGACTTCAGTCTACACTTGTACTCATAGAAATACTCACTGACTAGACTATTACCTTAGACTATAGTCTACACTTGTACACATAGAAATACTCACTGACTAGACTATTACCATAGACTTTAGTCTACACTTGTACACATAGAAATACTCACTGACTAGACTATTACCATAGACTTCAGTCTACACTTGTACACATATAAATACTCACTGACTAGACTATTACCATATACTTCAGTCTACACTTGTACACATAGAAATACTCACTGACTAGACTATTACCATAGACTTCAGTCTACACTTGTACACATAGAAATACTCACTGACTAGACTATTACCATAGACTTCAGTCTACACTTGTACACATAGAAATACTCACTGACTAGACTATTACCATAGACTTCAGTCTACACTTGTACACATAGAAATACTCACTGACTAGACTATTACCATAGACTTCAGTCTACACTTGTACACATAGAAATACTCACTGACTAGACTATTACCATATACTATAGTCTACACTTGTACACATAGAAATACTCACTGACTAGACTATTACCATAGACTATAGTCTACACTTGTACACATAGAAATACTCACTGACTAGACTATTACCATAGACTTCAGTCTACACTTGTACACATAGAAATACTCACTGACTAGACTATTACCTTAGACTTCAGTCTACACTTGTACACATAGAAATACTCACTGACTAGACTATTACCATAGACTTCAGTCTACACTTGTACACATAGAAATACTCACTGACTAGACTATTACCATAGACTTCAGTCTACACTTGTACACATAGAAATACTCACTGACTAGACTATTACCATAGACTTCAGTCTACACTTGTACACATAGAAATACTCACTGACTAGACTATTACCATAGACTTCAGTCTACACTTGTACACATAGAAATACTCACTGACTAGACTATTACCATAGACTTCAGTCTACACTTGTACACATAGAAATACTCACTGACTAGACTATTACCTTAGACTTCAGTCTACACTAGTACACATAGAAATACTCACTGACTAGACTATTACCATAGACTTCAGTCTACACTTGTACACATAGAAATACTCACTGACTAGACTATTACCATAGACTTCAGTCTACACTTGTACACATAGAAATACTCACTGACTAGACTATTACCATATACTATAGTCTACACTTGTACACATAGAAATACTCACTGACTAGACTATTACCATAGACTATAGTCTACACTTGTACACATAGAAATACTCACTGACTAGACTATTACCATAGACTTCAGTCTACACTTGTACACATAGAAATACTCACTGACTAGACTATTACCTTAGACTTCAGTCTACACTTGTACACATAGAAATACTCACTGACTAGACTATTACCATAGACTTCAGTCTACACTTGTACACATAGAAATACTCACTGACTAGACTATTACCATAGACTTCAGTCTACACTTGTACACATAGAAATACTCACTGACTAGACTATTACCATAGACTTCAGTCTACACTTGTACACATAGAAATACTCACTGACTAGACTATTACCATAGACTTCAGTCTACACTAGTACACATATAAATACTCACTGACTAGACTATTACCATAGACTATAGTCTACACTTGTACACATAGAAATACTCACTGACTAGACTATTACCATAGACTTCAGTCTACACTTGTACACATAGAAATACTCACTGACTAGACTATTACCATAGACTTCAGTCTACACTTGTACACATAGAAATACTCACTGACTAGACTATTAACATAGACTTCAGTCTACACTTGTACACATAGAAATACTCACTGACTAGACTATTACCTTAGACTTCAGTCTACACTTGTACACATAGAAATACTCACTGACTAGACTATTACCATAGACTTCAGTCTACACTTGTACACATAGAAATACTCACTGACTAGAATATTACCATAGACTTCAGTCTACACTTGTACACATAGAAATACTCACTGACTAGACTATTACCATAGACTTCAGTCTACACTTGTATACATATAAATACTCACTGACTAGACTATTACCATAGACTTCAGTCTACACTTGTACACATAGGAATACTCACTGACTAGACTATTACCATAGACTTCAGTCTACACTTGTACACATAGAAATACTGACTGACTAGACTATTACCATAGACTTCAGTCTACACTTGTACACATAGAAATACTCACTGACTAGACTATTACCATAGACTTCAGTCTACACTTGTACACATAGAAATACTCACTGACTAGACTATTACCATAGACTTCAGTCTACACTTGTACACATAGAAATACTCACTGACTAGACTATTACCATAGACTTCAGTCTACACTTGTACACATAGAAATACTCACTGACTAGACTATTACCATAGACTTCAGTCTACACTTGTACACATAGAAATACTCACTGACTAGACTATTACCATATACTTCAGTCTACACTTGTACACATAGAAATACTGACTGATTAGACTATTACCATAGACTTCAGTCTACACTTGTACACATAGAAATACTCACTGACTAGACTATTACCATAGACTTCAGTCTACACTAGTACACATAGAAATACTCACTGACTAGACTATTACCATAGACTTCAGTCTACACTAGTACACATAGAAATACTCACTGACTAGACTATTACCATAGATTTCAGTCTACACTTGTACACATAGAAATACTGACTGACTAGACTATTACCATAGACTTCAGTCTACACTAGTACACATAGAAATACTCACTGACTAGACTATTACCATAGACTTCAGTCTACACTTGTACACATAGAAATACTCACTGACTAGACTATTACCATAGACTTCAGTCTACACTTGTACACATAGAAATACTCACTGACTAGACTATTACCATAGACTTCAGTCTACACTTGTACACATAGAAATACTCACTGACTAGACTATTACCATAGACTTCAGTCTACACTAGTACACATAGAAATACTCACTGACTAGACTATTACCATAGACTTCAGTCTACACTTGTACACATAGAAATACTCACTGACTAGACTATTACCATAGACTTCAGTCTACACTTGTACACATAGAAATACTCACTGACTAGACTATTACCATAGACTTCAGTCTACACTAGTACACATAGAAATACTCACTGACTAGACTATTACCATAGACTTCAGTCTACACTTGTACACATAGAAATACTCACTGACTAGACTATTACCATAGACTTCAGTCTACACTTGTACACATAGAAATACTCACTGACTAGACTATTACCATAGACTTCAGTCTACACTTGTACACATAGAAATACTCACTGACTAGACTATTACCATAGACTTCAGTCTACACTTGTACACATAGAAATACTCACTGACTAGACTATTACCATAGACTTCAGTCTACACTTGTACACATAGAAATACTCACTGACTAGACTATTACCATAGACTTCAGTCTACACTTGTACACATAGAAATACTCACTGACTAGACTATTACCATAGACTTCAGTCTACACTTGTACACATAGAAATACTCACTGACTAGACTATTACCATAGACTTCAGTCTACACTTGTACACATAGAAATACTCACTGACTAGACTATTACCATAGACTTCAGTCTACACTTGTACACATAGAAATACTGACCAGATTGTATTTACATTTTGTAGAGTTCTGTGTATTTTTATGCTACAAATAGAAATATACACTATTTTCTAAATTATTGCTGTTTTTAGATTTCAAATTTATTTGTGTATTGAAAATACAGTCAAAGCGTGAAGACTTCAAATTTTCATTCAGTGTAAGACATGCTTAGTTTGCTATTATGAGCTGCAACAATTAAGACATAATATGGATACAATACTTTAGATAGAGACTTGTTCATGTTTCTATTCTATTCCTTGAGCTGTGTAGCTGTGATGGGGAAGAAACTACCCCTGTATGGTTCCCTTACATACAGCAGTACTTTGATCTGCAGATCACAGTATTGCTGTCTGGAAAGTCCACCAGCTGGTAGCACTGATGGTAAACTCTCATCAGTTGGTGGCCAAGTGACCCCCCCCCCCCCTTTTTACTAAATACACACGTTCCTCAGGATCAGAGATTGATTTATTTACATACACAGCACCAGGGTCATTTTTAGTAAATCTAAAGTGATGATATGCACTGATACCTCTGCGACACTTCATATACTTTTTACTCATCCCACCACTCCCTCCAACTGATAATTTGATTCATTCTGACAATCATTAGTTGTAGTTTGAGATGTATAAGGCCTAGAAGAGTTGACCTTTGAACTCATATTTACAACATGACATAGCTGTACTATAGTTATCATTCCTCATGTACAACTGACGTATCTTACCAAAGACAGAATCACATAATACATTAAGGATGACCAACGTCCATATAATGGTATTGGATATCTTCATGCATCCCTTTACTACAACGATAAATAAAGTATTGTAAGACACTTTTGTTCTTATTTTGACCTGAACAGTTGTATGCATCAAATGGTAAAATCAAATGTACTTTAAATAGATCATTTACAAAGATTATGTTGACCTGGAACAATTCATTCTCTAAATGGTTCATACTCTGCTGTTGCTGGAACAATTAATTCTCTAATCCAAAGCATTTCTTGGTGAAATAAAACATCCTTGCATCATATTGTTACTATTATTATTATTATGTTATTATTGTTATGGTGAGATTGTATCTCCAAAAATTCTCAGATTACTAAATTGTTTGTTAGTTTTTATAAATAACGTGCAAGACGCCCTTATTTGGAAGACATTTTTCTGAAAAAAGGAGCATCGAATATTCGTATGCACAATAGTCAGGTGACTTAGCAACTTGATTGTTACATGCCGGATAAAAGCACCAAATACGACATGAATGTTCCTAAGGATCTATTTATTGATTTGAGCATAGGAGTCCACCTGAATATTTGCATAAACCAGTAAAATTCAAAATAATCGCCATCAACCTTGAAAAATCATGTTTCAGCAAAATAACCAACTGAAAAACAATAATGTTGTCATGAATCATGCTTAAGATTAATTTATTGATTTTATCCTGGAAGCTTTTTTAGAATATATGTATTTATGTTCCAGATATATGGATAACATTCCCAATGACATTATTACCATTGAAAACAGCTATAATTATGGGAAATCATTTACATAAAGGTGCCAAATTTGGCATGATTGTTTCTCAGCACCTGCTAATTGATTTTAGCTGGAAGCTCCTCTAAAAATTTGAATACATTTGCATATATCAGTCAAATTAAAAATGGCTGGCATCACAAAATTTAAAATTGAGAGAGAAAACAAATCTTAGGAAGCAGAATCCAATGTTAACGAGCCTTCACTATAAAAAGTAATGTGAAGTACGATTTGTGTTTCTGCATATCTGGATTGGACCCCCAAAACCCTTTCAAAAAGATTACCTAAAAATATCATAACTTATAACTCATGACTTATTTTTTCGCCCCCAATTCTTCCCAGAAATTGTGATCCTAGAAATTATTGATATTCTGATAGTGACCCTTCTGACTCCCAAAATCAGGACTTTTTTTAGGGAATTATTTTGAAACTTATGAAAGGGTTTCAGAGCCCCCCCCCCCCCCCGAATCCTTTCTATTATTCTCCCATATAATCTGATAATAGATATTATTGTATTCTCCCTTCCCTTCTCCACCCAAGAAAAAAATACTTCCCTACGAAAGTCCCACCTTTCAGCCTCCTATAGTAGTATAAGAACTGATGGGAAGCCCACACTTCCAGGATACGATACTCTCAGACATTAACACTCAAGTCATGACATTCCATGTATTGTGTTTTCTAGCAAAGGTGCTGGTCCCATCAGTTCTTATACTACTCAAATTAAAGAGACGTTTTCATAATATAACGATTCCTGTGTTGGAAATTGTTGTCTGAGCTACTACCATCAAAATTGCAAGAAAATAGTAATTTTGGAAGTTCTTCATATATCACATGTAGACATTACAGCAGAGATTGTTGTCATAGTTAGTTTCTGAAAGAAGAACACAGTCATGCATAAAGTCAGAAGGTATCTTGGCATTTTTATACATTCTCTTGAGAATTTACCGAGAAACTTGTGAAGTTATACAGTGTTTTTTCTTACAATCACTAGTTTTCCAAGACAGTAATATTCTTCCAGACGTTTCCAAAAGAGGTCTGAATTCTGAATTCTTCTTCCATCATACAATTCTTGTAACATTTGGCAAAATACCATGTTCAGTAATGGGCATTGTAGTTATATTCTGACAAGAGCACTATATTCTCATGATTGAGCTGTCAAAAGCATGTTATTTATCAGTATTATGAGATTTTTTTAAAAATGTAGTAAAACATTTTGAATTTTCTGATCAATGTACATTTATGTATTGATATTTATAGTTCTTTTCTTGGTCATTATCAAAAAACAGCTCACTGAAAATAAACATTTGTTGCTCTTAATTTACTATAAATTTGTTTGGCAAATTAAGCTAGTTCCTATGAAACACTCATTCCAAATTGGTGTCTTTAAGTAAGATATTTCTCTGTAACATGGAATAACTAGAGTTGGCAGTGCTAATGGTGAAATGTGTGTGTGTGTGTGTGTCTGTGTGTGTCTCTGTGTCTGTGTTGTGTGTGTGTCTGTGTGTGTGTGTGTGTGTGTGTGTGTGTGTGTGTCTCTGTGTCTGTGTTGTGTGTGTGTCTGTGTGTGTGTGTGTGTGTGTGTGTCTGTGTGTGTCTCTGTGTCTGTGTTGTGTGTGTGTGTGTGTGTGTGTGTGTGTGTGTGTGTGTGTGTGTGTGTGTGTGTGTGTGTGTAAATAATACTTACATCTAAAATTTATCTTATGATATTTGGTATGCTTAAAATATCATTGTACATGTCATACTTGTAGTGTTCCATCTGCCTTTAAAATGATTTGACCATAAGTATTTTTTGTATCATTAATTCTACACACTCATTGTAATGGACATGTACCAGAAGGTTAATGGTTGAATACAAGAATCTGTATGACACGTACTTAGTTTTGATGACAGAGTTTGGACCACAGAAGTCTGAACTTTAGAAAGGTGTGGTGAAAACCAAATAAAACAACAACAACAACAACAACAACAAAACGTCCCTATCACAAATGTTTTAACAGATACATTATTATACCCAAACGTTTTTTCTGGTTCCAAACAATGTGATGTCATGTATATGACAGAATCTATTTTTTTTAGAAGTACAAGTTCACTGTAACAATATGCGTTAAGAACCACACAGAACATGGTACCGTGATTGACACATTTGACCATTTTGAACACAGTATGGCAAGGAATATTATTGAGGTGCATGTCTAGGAATGTTTGTGATTTTACCAAAAATATCATCAATTCTTATAATGACTTCTGACAGGTATTTTATCAAAATAAATACTTTTACAGTACACATTACATGTAATAAATACAAATAACGTCAAATTTTAAATACATAGTTTTTTCTATGTGAACATTAACCAATCTATATATATAATAATAATAATAAGACTTGGGAAACATTTCAAGTAATTTTACACATATTATTGATATAATACATTGCAATATTGTAACAGGAGGATTAATACATAATGTGTCTTTTAATTATAGGAGAAGAGGACAAGTCTACATTATGGAGCTGGGAATGGGCATTTGGATATCTGTAAATTGTTGCTGAAAGCTGGGGCCCAAGTAAATGCTGCTGATGAAGTAAGTTGATTTTAGATGACTAATATCTTATTTATCTACTCTGTGACATATACACACATCCCAATGTGAGGTCAATTGATTTTTTCAGAGAATATTTTTACAATAATTTAACTTGATCAGGTAAGTACCGGCATATTTTCATAAAAAAATCAGCTCCCCTTACAAAAAGATTTTATAGATATTTTGTAGACTGACTACTATAGAAATTCTATAGAGTTATATTTTGACATGTTTTTGTAACAGACTAGAGATGTGATTAGCCTAGGGGATTACCCTTGTTTATTCAAAGTTAATTTACAATTATATTCAAGCAATATGAACAGACGTAAAAGAAAGTTCAGAAACACACAACTCACAACCATTGCATTGGTGACTCACTTCTACTAGGTCTGTTTGTGTGTTTGGATGATACTTCTTTTCAATAAAGCTTACAATTTGATATTAAGGCTGCTTTCACAAAAACTTGTTGGGGGAGATTTTAGGGGTTCTCGAAAAAGTGTACATAGCATTGGGGGGGGGGTATCTGAAAAAATAATGTGGGTCATGGGGGGGGGGGGACCTGAAAAATAAATTGACTTCATGACTCCTCATACATGGGAAAATTAACCTTTCAATAGGTGGTCAGTTATTTTCAACCATAGTGTCAGATTCCAAAAGATAAGTTCTGTTTAATGACACTTGAAAGGTTCAATCCACACAATATGCTAGTTTGAAGAGATGTGCTTTCAATTTGTCCTAAAAAGTCTCCAGATTTGATGACTGACAAATTTCTTGTGGTAAGTCATTCCAAAGTTTGGAGTACAGTTTGAAAAATCACTGCTGCCATATGTCTTGTTGTTAAATGTTGTTGATCCTTCAAATTGCACATACAAAATAATATATCAACGTAAAAGTTGAATGGCACTTGCTGTTTTTGGTCCAAAAAATACCAGTATCTTAAAATGTGTAGCTTCAGGGTTGAACATATCCAGGACCAGGACTACTGTAAAGTAGTCATTTCCCCTGCTATGTGCAAAAATCAGTTTCAACAACGATGTCAAAATGCATTTTGAGCAAAAGCCCTCCGATTCTAATGATTGCATGCACTATCACAACACAAGGAATAAATGTGATGTTTATCAGCTCTTTCCATCACTTTCCATCAGTTTTTACTAATGTGGTATACTGATATTCTATATGGTATTTTATGCTTCAAATTTCCCTTTCCACTTTACTGAAAATATTTTGTTTAATATGACCACCCTTCCCTTGTTCCTAAGTGATATCGAACTATTTTGTGTAAAATTCCTCTCCTATTGACATGACTATAACTTTACAATATAAACTCTAAGGTATGCTAGGTACTTTCTAGAAATGGTGAGAACACCAGCTGCGAAATGTGTAACAAATGATGATATTTGACTTTTTTTTTAACTTTTAAACTTTGCCTAAATATATTAAGTATAAGTAAATAGATACATTATTATCAATATTGATAGTGGGAGTAATGTGTTATTTGAAAACAGTGATAATCACAGTGAGAATGATGACACAGATACATATAGTTCAAACTCAGATTTACTTGAAGGAGAGATTGGTTCTGATGATGATGATAAGAGTGACGTTGTTGAAAATGACATTTTCTTTATACACATTCTGGAAGGAGATCACATGGAAGTCTAAAAAGTAAAATGAACACATTTAGTAAGGGTTTTGTAAAAAATCTTGAAAGAAGACAATACACAGATGTACTGCATGCACTATGTAAATATCAATACCAATGTATGACTTAATGCAACATTCTGTGACATGAAAATGTGGCTTGGCTTGTTTGAGTTACATTTATTTTCTCTTGACAGTATATTCCATTAAATCAAACAAGAACAAGATGCAAAACTGCATTTTATAGTGTTATTCAACGTCATTCTGTTCAAGTTGTCAGTTTTTACTACTTTACAATTTGGGTACTGAACTAGTACATTCCGATACAAAACTGTTTTTAAATAGCATGTTCATCAACATTTGCAAATGTAATTAAGAAGAAAATCTCAGTATGTGCCAAAGGGACAGAACAGTAAAACACATTCTTTTAATTTTTGCAAAGAGAATGTCTTGGTAGACATTGTTTTACTGGCAGGGTACTTGATGCCTGGATAGTAATGTGATCAGTATATATGTATGTATGTATGTATGTATGTATGTATGTATGTATGTATGTATGTATGTATGTATGTATGTATGTATGTATTTGTGTGTGTGTGTGTGTGTGTGTGTATGTATGTATGTATGTATGTATGTATGTATGTATGTATGTATTTGTGTGTGTGTGTGTGTGTGTGTGTGTGTGTGTGGGTGGGTGTATGGGTGTGTGGGTGGGTGGGTGTGTGTGTATGTATGTATGTATGTATGTATGTATGTATGTATGTATGTATGTATGTGTGTATGTGTATGTATGTATGTATGTATGTATGTGTGTGTGTGTGTGTATGTATGTATGTGTATGTATGTATTTATGTGTGTGTATGTATGTATGTATATATGTAGGTATGTATGTATGTATGTCTGTCTGTCTGTCTGTATGTATGTCTGTCTGTCTGTATGTATGTATGTATGTATATGCTATTTAAAATGTACTTCAACATTTTGGGCTGTGGCGGGGGGGGGGGTACTTAAAAAAATTGGGGGTTTGACAGAAAATCTCCCCACCCCCCCACACACACCAACTTTTTGTGGAAGCATCCTAAGGGAACCTCCGTTAACATTCACAGGGCACTCAGGCTTAGTTGTTATATTTGCAAAAACAAACAAACAAAACAAACAAACTATAAATAAATAAATACTGACAAGCATGGTCAACAAGAGAGTGCACAATTACAAATCATTATCAACTACAAGAATTACTACTACTATAAGTTTTCCTGTATTCAAAATGGTCACAATTGTACATACCCCCCTTCCCCCCAAGGTATGTCAATGATTCCTACCAAATGCGAGTAGTATATTTTCAAGTTGTGAAACTGGAGCTAATATGACTTCTGATCAGTAAAAATACATCTTTCTAGAACAAACATGCTTAGAACTCATATATTTACCAGGTGCAATTGACATCATAGTCAATGGGAATAAGGCATCAATTCTGATGATTACTAAGCCTTACCATCTTGCATTGAACAATCTTGTTAGATGTCCATAACTCCCGTCACTCAGTTTGAATGGACCAATCATGTAACCTGATTTCTAATGCATTACTTGCAGTTAAGTAGCTCAATCCATCTTAGTGTGATATGTTTACATTGTAGTACATGTAACTGTGTGTACTTTTGGTTTCCTATGTTTTATTTAGTGATGGTATTCCCAACCTAGTATGTCAAACAGCCACAGCCATAGTGATCAAATCGGGTTATATGATCGGTCAACTCAAATTGAATGGCTGGGAGTTTTGAACTTCTAATTAATCTGTCCTTGAGGTTGCTTGGAACCATTGTATACCTAACTTTAACACTGAACTACAAGTTTACTCAAGGTGAAATGCCTGTCTGTCTGTCTGTCTGTCTGTCTGTCTGTCTGTCTTGTAGATGATGTAAGTGATTTGATATTGAGCTTTACCTCTCAAACTAGAGGGGATGAAATTTGGTAATTATTCTGAAAGTGTTACTGTTAGTCTGAAAATTGTTAGTGTGTCATACTTGCGTAATTGGCCCAGGCAACTATGACAATGCCCATGCCCCGTCAAATGATTGAATAACAAGACAACACCCATAGCAACAGGTAAACAATGACATAATGCTAAAATAACACTGGTGATGGGAAATGCAAGAGAATTACTAAATTGTATGTAGATATGCCTAGCAACAAGACCACGCCCATAGCAACAGGTAAACAATGACATAATGCTAAAATAACACCGGTGATGGGAAATGAAAGAGAATTGCTAAATTGTATGTATATATGCCTAGCAACAAGACCACACCCATAGCAACAGTATATTATGCCATGCAAAGATAACAGGGATTAATAAACAAGTGAATATATGTTAAAAAATATATGCAAATTTCCCTAGCAACAAGACCACGCACATAGCAACAGCCAAATTGTTATGTATATTGTAATGATAACAGGGATTAATAGACAAATGAATAAATATTCTAAAAATGTATGCAAATATACCTAGCAACAGGTTTTGAGAACAATGGTTTCACAGATTGATATTTTAGAGAGCAACATCAGATTAGGGTGCATGATATTTTAGGGGGATGGGAGATATATACAACCACACAATCTTTTGACAGGATAGCAGAAATATACACTCAACTTGGTCTCTCATGTAATTTCTGCAATACTGCCAAATATTTCACACTCTGTTAGTATGATGTCATGCTATCATCCCAAAACGTGGCCAAGGGATGATATTCTGACCTACCTCTGAATAAAGAAGTATACAAAACAGTATTTTGTAAAATTTTATTTTGTTGTATAAAACAGTTTACAGTATGAAACAATTATATAACCACTTTGCAATTTGTGATGTCAATATTTTACATACAGCTGAAGGTGCCATCCTTATATGCAGTCCTGTGAAGGGGGGCTATTAGAGTGGGTTCTATCCGTCCGGCAGTCTGTACATGTATTCATCCCTCCCTTCATCCGTCTGTCTGTCCATACATCCTACTGACCGTGCATCTGTAATATGTTATTTCTCAGAGATGACATGTCCAATTTCTTTCAAACCTGCCAAAAATATGACAGGTCATATGGTACATATACACATCACTTTATTTGCAACATATGCAAATTTGATTGAATGGCAACCATATTAGTAGTTTAAAATCAATATTTATGACATAACTAAAAACTATCATACATAGAGACTCCATTCAAGTGTCTACCCCTTTTATTATCAGGTACAAGCTTTCTTTTAAGATATTGACCTTTCACCTTGATAACCTTCAAGGTCAATTATCAAAATCCAGCCATTTATTGCCTATTACACAACTATCACTTTGTCATATTTATTTGTTGCCAGTTTCTTTTAAATCATGTCCATCGTTAACATAGCAGAAGACAAATATACACAAGGATAATTTTTATAGTGCTCATATAACTTTTTAATGAATGGTGGCCATATTTTGAGTAATAAATCAATATATTAAGTTGCATAACGTAAAAACTTCAATACAAAGAACATCCATTCAAGTGTGTAAGCCCATATAATCACTTGCAAGTTCTGTTGAAAGAAAGTGACCTTTGACCCTGACCTGTTAGTTGAATTATCAAAATCAAGCTGTGTTTTGCATAGAGTCTGTAGCATGTATGTTTAAAATTAATGTAATGTAATGTAGAACAAGAGAAGCAGAGAAATGTAGAGTGCATGCATTACTTTTGGTGTTTACATAACTTTTAATGAATATACATGGACAATCATTATTTACTTCAAAAGTCAAAAGCTTTAATATGTGGAGACTCCATTCAGCTTTAAGAGTTTATCCCTACATTACAATGTAGTTGGTGTAAACTTACTTTTCAGATCTCGACTTTTGACCATGAATTTTAATTTCCCGTTCAATTACCAAAATCCAGCCATTTCCTTTATGTGATCGACACACTCTTTAGTATCACTTAGTTGTCACTAATTTGTTTTAAACCATTTCTACATTCAATCACAGAGGTAAATATTTGTTGCAACTAATTCCTGTTAAAACATGTCTCCATTCAGTGTCATAGGGGATGGGAGGGTACCTAATCAGTAATACATATTAACAAATACCTAAACTGTATCTATTACACATTACACGATTGTTTCTCGCTTTACAATTATTACCCCTAGCATGGATCTATAGCGTCACAACGGCCCTTTATACTTCCTCAACTCCCTGGGGAGCATACATTCCATTACAGCCTTTATAAGTGCATAGGTTTAAAGCATTCAAACTGCAACCTCTATCTTACCAGGTCCCCAATTATACAGCTGGGGTGACTGAAGCACATGCACGGTTCAAATCTTGCCCAAGGACTTTAGCCACTCAGAAACAAACGGCAGCGATGGGGCTCAAACCTGCAACCTTCAGATTCAAAGCCAGCCACTTCTGTAAGACCCAATTCTCTCCTCACAACTGACAATTCATTTACTATATGTCATACGGTTGTCAGCAGCAAACATGAGGGGAACTAACTGTACATTTGCTTTAGGTAAATCCTGATGTCAAAAAGTGTTGTGAGGGAACATGTTGATGACACATCATTAATAACATGTAGAGGTAGTGAGTGAGGATACACAATTTACACTTGTTTTGTGGACAACTTTTAGAATTGTGAACTGAATGTCATCAGTTATATGTTCTGACAAAGACATTCATCAAAATTGTACAATGTCTTAAGTTACAATAGAAACCAGTTAACCTAAAACAGAACAATGTGTGGTTCAACACAAAATCTTACTATGCTACAAATTTATCATCTAGGATGTCAACATTTATACTAGAATTACTACATTTCATCATCTACAATGTAGTGAACCAAAATGTTATCAACATTGCTACATGTTTTTTGCATAGGTTACCAATGTCTCAGATTGTCAACATATATGGAGTAACAATATATACTTAGTTGGTGATGATCTGCTTAAATACTGGTATCTCATAGAAAGAAATGTACCACAAGTAGTAATGTTGGTAGGATTTTAGCTGTGACTGACAGTGACATGTTGCAATATGAATAATATTTTTGTCAAGACAGAATGCTTTGTTTCAGGACAACTGGATTCCATTGTATATAGTTTTAAAAATTGAAATTCATTTAAATAAACATTATGGTGCTAAAGAACACTCATTAGATCTTTTAGCACAACTGAACTGATAATGTTCAATAGTGCTATAGGCATCACTATTTAAGTGTCTGTCTGTCTGTCTGTCTGTCTGTCTGTGTCTGTCTGTCTGTCTGTCTGTCTGTCTGTCAGTCTCTGTCTGTCTGTGTGTGTGTCTGTCTGTGTGTGTGTTTGTGTGTTTGTATGTGTAAACAACTTAAAGTCAAAAACTGCTGAACTGATTGCCATGATATTTGGTTTTTCAATTACCTTGGGTGTCTAGTTGGGAAATTGTTTAAGACAAAATGATCTCATTACCGCTGTGATTTGGGTAAAAAATGTGATTTTTGGTGAAAAAACTTAAACTCAAAAAGTACTAGGCAGATAGGTCTAAAATTTGGTGGGAACATTCTTAAAGGTGGTTAGATTATTTATAAGAATTTTTCACATGGTGATTCCATCAATAATATTATGCAAATTAGGGCTAAAAATGTGTCTTTTTTCTACCAGATTAAGCTTAAATTTCATGGGAATGTAGGGATCTGCATGTGCAGAAATCTCAAGCACCGAAACTACTTGGTGAATTGGGTTGAAACATGTTGGGGATGTTTCTGGAGGTGTTATTCTGCAGTTATTGTTGATAACATTTTTTAAACATTTGGCCCTAGCAACCATAACCACACCCTTAGCAACAGTGAAATAACGATGCATATTACAAAGATAACAACAGGGATGGTAGGTAAACAAATGCAGATTCAAAAAAATGTATGCAAATATGCCTAGCAACCAGACCACGTCCATAGAAATGGCTAAATACAGTTGTGATACAATGCAATTGCTGCTATTTTGACACCCCAGTAAACATTTATGTGTACATATATGTATAAGTGTGCACAGAATAAAATACAATTACAGTATTTGATGGTCCAGATTATCAGCACCCCCAACGTTATTATACTACATACATACCCACAAATTAACAAGTGCAATCTCATTTGATAAGTTATTCAACAGATTTATACGTATAAATTGATGATTGTTTTGATTAGAAAAAATAGAGCTAGTGTAGTTTTAATGTCAATAATCAGGAATTACATGAAGATTTGTTTGTGATCTGATGTTCATAATGATTGCTGAAAAACACTTTGTACATGACATAACTAATCCTGTATGGATGAGAAATGGGTATTTTGTTAGTATTTGTTTTAAATGTACCATCTTTTTAGCAAATCTTTTTTAGCATAACTGAGCTTCAGTTCAGTTAACTAAGTGCTACAGGCATGGCAAAGTGTGTGTGTGTGTGTGTGTGTGTGTGTGTGTGTGTCTGTGTTACTGGGCAGATTGGTGTCAAATTTGATGGGAACATTTGTAGTGTTGTTTAAACTAAGAATTGTTCACAACATGATGAGCTCATGAATGATGTGAAAATTAGGTCTAAAATGTGTATGTTTTGGTAAAAAATCTTTAATTCCAAAACTGCTGAGGATATTGGGCTGAAATTGATTGGAACATTCTTCAGTGTGTTTATATTAAGAATTGGTCAAAACATGATGATCCCATCAATGATGTGAAAATTAGGTCTAAAAATGTCAATTTTGGTGAAAACTTACAAATGTATCTTGTAACTGAAACTGCAAGGTGAATGGGGTGAAACTTAGTGGGGATGTTTCTGGAAATGTTATTCTTCAGTTATGGTTGAAAACATTATGAGACAATTTACCCTAGCAACCATGACCATGCCCTTAGAAACAGTGAAATGATGCATACTACAAAGATAACAACAGGGATTGGTAGGTAAGTGAATGCAGATTCAAATATGTATGCAGATATATCTAGCAAAAAGACCATGCCCGGCCCATAGCAACAACTAAATAATGGTTTATATTGAAAAGATGAAAAGTTGGAAGGGCTGAGGCAAGTTAATAAAGGGTCCAAAAATATATGCAAATATGCCTAGCAACAAGACAAGCTAAATACAGTTGTGCTACAACACCATTGGCGCTATTTTCTAAAAAATATAAGACTAAGTCTATTTTTGCTGAAAAAATTGTAAACAGAGTAATTGTAGTACATTGTACATACAGGAAAGTGAATTGTAAACAGTCAACACAGCTAATCACAAGTAATCAAGCTTTTCATGCATGGTGACATTTTAATAAATTGTAAAGTACAGATTTATTCACAGACTAGAGATGTGATTAGCCGAGGGGATTACCTGTGTAAAGTCAAAATTAATTTACAACTATATTCAAGCTATATGAACAGACCTAAAAGAAATATCCCATATTACAATTTATTGTATTTTTACTTTAAAAATGTCAAGAAAATCTGTTTTGTGTAATCAACTATAGTAGCAATGCAAGATGACAATAATTATTGTATTATATACCGGAGTTTTCCGAAAACTAGCCTTGGGCCACTATTCGGAAAATCAGCAAATTCGGAACCACAACAGTGGAACTAAATAGAAGCTCAGGGCGATTATTTGGCAGTCAACACTCAACAGCCATGTGGCTATATCATTCCTAATGGGGACATACCAGTTTAGGGACACAACAATTAGGAAGACAAGAATAATAATTTCATTTTATAATAATTAAAATATATCAAATGAAACATTTTATTTGCTATCATTCTATCAGCATTGATTGTATTGTTGCGTCGATGCCTCAAAAATAACCATAGATGGCATGTGTCCATATTAAAACTATACTAGAATATTTAGGGTTTTATTAACTACTTTCAGGTGAATAAAATATTTGACAAACTCAGCCTGTGCCCCCTATCAAGTTGCTCAGACATTGTTCAGTGTTTGTCTTTGCTATGGACTCATGGGAGTCAACAGATACACATGTATTAGCTGAAAAATAAATATGTATTCACTTTGTTTTATGTGAGGTAATGAACACCTAGGTATGTTTGTGATATGAAATCATGAAATAACTCAAGAACTAAAGTTTATAAAAAATATCTTAGTTTATATCTGTGTTGTGGAGTTTTGATTAAAATATCTATGAATATGTGTCAACTGATAAATATGTATACATGAAGAATATAGCACACCATTTCAATTAAATATTGACATAATTAACTGAAATAAAGTACAATCTAATTATTCTAATACATTACAATTAGTCACTCCATTGTAATTCTATTTTAAATTGTGTGGTTCCTACTAAGCTCAATTTTAGAATAGGTGGGATAGGTAGATTTGTTGTTTGTTTTTTTCATGTGTGAGTGTGAGTGTGAGTGTCTAGTTCAGGTTTTCTATTGTTTTCCAAATGGTCTCTGTTTTATTGGTTTCTCCTCATCAGATATACAGCCATTACAGATTGAAAGAACACTTTTATTTTGTCTTTTTAAATTATTGTCAGTTTTCGCATCCACTATTTCTCGTGAAACTTAAAAATTTTTGCGATTTTTTTTTCGAATGCATGAAAAAAATGTTTAGGGTCAGCAGTAAAACGCTAAGTTGGGGTCGGGTAACCAGAACCAAACAAATGATTCTTTCAGGCCTCATTACGGGTGATGGTTGGCTACCAGTATTTACACATCAGTCAAAATTATACATTGATAGTTGTGATTAGTATACTATATAGTATATAATTCATGTCTGTATATTTGTGATTGTTGATAAATAACTTGTTATTTATGTATGTATGTATGTATGTATGTATGTATGTATGTATGTATGTAGGTAGGTATGTAGGTAGGTATGTATGTAGGTATGTATGTATGCATGCTCCCCAGGGCGTTAAGGAAGTATAAAGGGCCGTTGTGCTGCCATTGATCCGTGCCAGGGGTAATAATTGTGAGCACCTTGAGCTCTCAGGAGGAAAGGTGCATTATAGATCCGCATTATGTATGTATGTATGTATGTATGTATGTATGTATGTATGTATGTATGTATGTATGTCTGTCTGTCTGTCTGTCTGTAAGTATGTATGTATGTATGTCTGTCTGTCTGTCTGTATGTATGTATGTATGTATGTATGTAAGTAAGTATGTATGTATGTATGTCTGTCTGTCTGTATGTATGTATGTATGTATGTATGTATGTATGTAAGTATGTATGTCTGTCTGTCTGTCTGTGTGTGTGTGTGTGTGTGTGTGTATGTCTGTATGTATGTATGTATGTATGTATGTATGTATGTATGTCAGTATGTCAGTATGTATGTATGTATGTATGTATGTAGGTAGGTAGGTAGGTAGGTAGGTAGGTAGGTAGGTAGGTATGTATGTAGGTAGGTAGGTAGGTAGGTAGGTAGGTAGGTAGGTAGGTATGTATGTATGTATGTAGGTATGTATGTGTGTGTGTGTGTGTGTGTTTGTGTGTGTATGTATGTATGTATGTATGTATGTATGTATGTATGTATGTATGTATGTATGTATGTATGTATGTATGTATGTATGTTAATTGTACATAAGTATGTATATTGAGTAACAATATATACTTAGTTGGTGATGATATGCTAAAATAATGGTATTTTACAGAAAGAAATGTACCACATATAGTAATGTTGGTAGGATTTGTGTTGTGAGTGATAGTAAGATGTACCGCGATGAACAGGCATAGTCGAAATGACACTGAATCAAAGCCGAGACAAGTAATTTCTTTGTTTTCAGATTAAAAGATCGAGTATTACGGTATACAAATTTAAGTTTGTTTGCGCATTTTGATAGCACGCTAGAAGCTATAATCTCACCAGATAAAGACTGATCCAATGAAACACCAAGTATGACACACTCGCCTTAGATTCAATCTCATTCCCATTACACTGCACACATTTACTTTATTTGTTGTATGCAAACATTTCTTGGAGGCAAATAAAATAGACTCAGTTTTACCCAGATGTAAAGATAGCTTATATAGTAATGTTGGTAGGATTTTTGTTGTGAGTGATAGTAAGATGTAGCAATATGAATAAGATTTATATCAAGCCAGAATGTTGTTTCAAGATAACTAGATTCTATTGTATATAGTTTTAAAAAGCAAATCTTATTAAATTGAACATTAGGGATGAAACAAGTTAAATTAGGAAGCCTTCAGTAATTAATGGGGGGAGGGCTGGGGGAATTAGGAGGGGGTGGGGTCTCTTTTTAGCACAACTGAACTACAATGTAGGTTTAGTAGTGCTATAGGCATGGAGCGGTGTCTGTCTGTGTATGTGTGTGTGTAATAATCAATAATTCCAAAACTACTATAGTCTCTCAACAAATACATGGTCTATTACACCTTTGTGAGATTTCACTAGTTATGAGCATGGTAGTTAAGGTAATATTATCATTGAGGTATAAGGGGAGATACCTGAATGGTATAAATGATTCATTTCTGTATTGCAACAAACTCTGTAATATTGTATTAACAAGACATGTAATCCTTGCATTGAATTCCATTCTAATCAAAACTATCACAAATGGCTCATCAAAATATATATTCAATAAGATTGCACATGTATAACAGTATATGTACATGTATGTGACATCTGTAAAGACAAATTTGTTTGGAGTTTACCATCCTGGTGATACTTCCATGGTAGAACTTGTTTTAATTGTGGATGGTTATAAATAAATAACACAAACACAGATTGTTAGAGCATTATAACGACTGTTGTATTCTTATAAGACTGATAACATGTTGGGAAGAGAGAGAGAGAGAGCAAGTTACATCCTCATTAAGATATATATTATTGGTAACTTAAGAGAATCAATATGCATGTTTTTTAGGGTTTCTTAGCATTTCTGCTATAGTGCGATTGAAAGATGTGATTTCAGGCGGTGTATTTAAAATGAAAAATATGGTTTTATCACTTAGTATTTATGCAATCAGATTCCAGAGTTCTACACAAATTGTTGCCGATTTCGAGAATTGTCATGTGCTTGGCATTTTTAGGGGAATAAGCCCACAACCTCCAGTTTGCAATATTATAGTAATATTTAGTATTTATGCAATAAGATTCTAGAGTTCTACTCATAAGTAATTTCTATTAACTGCCTTACTTAAAAATCAAATCCCATGTTTATCACACTTTGTTGTTTGTATTTGTCTTTATTGTCATCACAATTTCAGTCTAATGTCCGAAATAAAATGTGTATGTGTATATAACAGTGACTGTGTTTGAGTTAAGTCATTTTTAACATAATTACACCACCCGAAATCACTTTATAAGCACGCTTTTGGTAATAATACAATAAAAAGTGATAAAATCAAAGCATGCTTTATTTGGTCGAATTCAACATTTTTTGAACATCTGCTGTCTATTTATCCGTTATACAATAAAAGTGATAAAAACCATATTTTAAGTGTACTCCCAAAATCTGGATTTTTTAAATCTCTATTCGTAGGCAATGACAGTTTACCGGGGGGGGGGGGGGGGGTAGGTCCGGGGCATTTGTCCTATGGGGGCATTTGTCCGGGTGGCATTTGTCTGGGGGCATTTGTCCTAGAACTGTGTAGAACACAATATAGCACATAGTTGAGTATTCTTAAGTTGCATAGTCTTTCCAGTAGGATGGTGGTTATATTACATGGCCACTTCTGGATTTCATTGGTGACTTGGGTGGTGTAGCAACTATTGGTTTAGGTGATAATGACGTTGCTTCCTTGACATCAGGTCGGTTGGACCGTTCAGAATTACTCCTTGTAGACAGTGGTGGTTTGATGATATTGGGAGTATGAGATGTCGTGTTTGTTTCTCCCAAGTCTTTAGAATCTGCTGGTTCCATTATTTTCTTGAGGTGTGCTCTGCTATGTCGATAAGTTGTGTTGGATGACTCAACTTCTTAAGATCTTTCATCCAAACGCTGTGTGACAATGGCTTTTGGCCATTTCTTTTTTCCTAGAATGAACGGTTTCATTCTAACCACATCACCTTCTTCTAACACTGGGATATCATCTAAGTTTCTGTCGTAGTATACTGCTTGTGTTCTAATCCTATGGTTCATTAGGTGTTGTGCTGGATTTGAGCTTCTTTGTTGCGTTGATACAGTAGTGTGAGGTGAATGTTACTGTTGGATTTCTTACACTTCCTCAGGAGTTGTTTGGCTATCTTGACAGCTGCTTCAACTTTACCATTTGCCTTGCTCTTGTATGGGTTGATAGTAAGATATTCAAAGTCCCATACTTTTGAGAATGTTGTAAACACAGTAGAGATGTATTGTGGTCCATTGTCAGAAACATTCAGTGTGTGTGTAAACAACATAAAGTCAAAAACCGCCACACCGATTGGTTTGGTACTTGGTGGGGACATTACTTGTTGTGTCTAGATGGAAAATTGTTCAAATGAAAATGATCGCATCAGAGATGTGCATTTTGGGTGAAAATGTGATATGTGGCCAAACATGATGATCCCGTCAGTGACTTGCAAATTAAGGTTAAAAATATAGTTTTTTAGTCAAAAGTCTATAATTCCAAAGGCGCTTGGTTGATTTAGATGAAATTTCGCAGGGATGTTTCTGGGGATGTAGATTAGGTGATATTAATTACATCCATTTAGAAATTATTAGAGCTAAAAAAAACCATGATTCTTTAGTTGAAATGCCAGTCAGGCAAAAAGAGTATACAGAAATTATTGCTTTATTGATCTAATTAAACCATGAGAATTTTTATGGGGTACTTAACATAATGACAATTGTGTGTGAATGGAACTGGAATTAATCTCTCCCTGAGGTTGCTTGAAAACTGTGCCTACATTTGTACCTAACTTAAACACTGAACTACACTTTGGTTCAAGGTAAAATGCCCGTCTGTCTGTCTGTCTGTCTGTCTGTCTGTCTGTATGTCTGTCTTGTAGATGATGCAGTGATTTTGGTATTGAACTTTACCTCTCTAACTACTGGAGATGAAATTTGGTTATGATTCTGAAAGTGTTACTGCGAGTCTGCAAATAGTGAATGTGTCATACTTATGTAATTGACCCTAACAACTATGACCAACCCCTTAGCAACAGTCAAATGATAGGTTTCTTGACAATTATAACAGGGATGGGATTGCAAGTGAATAAACATTATTGTAGAATATGTAAATGCCCTTAGTAACAAGACCACACCCATAGCAACAGGTAAACAATGACGTATAATGCCAAAATAACACTGGTGATGGGAAGGTAAATGAATGAGCATTGCGAAATTGTATGCCGAGAAACAAGATAGTGCCCATAGTAACATTTAAATGATGTTGTATATAGCAGGTATAACATTAACACCATGGATGGGAAGGCATGGGAATAAATCTTCAAAGAATGTATGTCTAGCAAGAAGACCACGTTAATCATTACAGAAAATTAAACTGTATCATCAACAGTTATGCTACAATGCCATTGGCACTTTATAAAAATGGTTAGACCTAATTTGCATATCACTAATGGAATCAGTATGTTGTGAATGCAGCTTCATCTACACCTCTCCAGAGGCAGCCCCATGAAATTCCTGCCCAATCTGCTAGGTATTTTAGAATGATAGATTTTTGACAAAAAGACACATTTTTAGACGTAATTTCAGGTGCAGCAAATGAGTCATTTTTCTGAAATTATTTCAGAAAGTTAAAACATAGCTAATAAACACTTTTTACGTTTGATTCAAGATTGGAGAGGAAAGTGAAAGCTGTTCGTATCAGCCCTCCCACTGAGATATTACACAACCTGTCCTCCCAACATATGTGCCTGCCCACTGCCCACTCCCCACAATTTTCACCAAGGTTTCCTCTCTCTTCGCTACCCTCTACCAGACATATGACATCTGTCCACTATTAATTGAAGCCCCAATGTTAAATTTACTCAGGATGCTATTTGATATACTCACAGCAAAACAGTTTCTCCTTCTAATATATACGTATTGACAGTTGTCAGTTGACATATTAGGTTGTGCTGCAATCTCAATGCACTGCCTCACCAGTTTCGATGACATACGTGGTCAAACATAAATTATTGTATTTCACAATTAATTTGCCTCTTGTGAATATTGTAAAAAAAAATAGTAAAATTTGTTCACTAACTTTGTGAACAAATATTAAAAACTGCCTGCTTTGCCCACTGCCATTCCCTTTCCCCATATCTTACAGCTGAAATATATGTTGCCCGCTGAAATACTGGGTTATTTTTCCTCCCCCTCTGGCCAAGCTTGGAAATTGCCCGCACATTGAAGAATCGTTTATAAACAGCTATTTGCACGAACAGCTTCGTTGGCTGCACCTGTAATTTGCATATCACTTATGGGATAATCATGTACTAAGAATGTTGCCATCAAATTTCAACCCAATCTGGTCAATAAATGTGAATCTGTTTTTAAATGGCATAGGAAAATATCAGTTGAGTATTTCCATTTAACTTAATAGTAAACTAAAGTATAGGCTAGTAAAATACCATGAAATTCAAGCATTGGTCAACATTTTGGGCTCAACTCAATGATATCAAGGCATGGTACAATGTAATATCAACAGTCTTATTAAAAAATGCCATAGCAAAAATGTGAGGAACAAAATTAAAAATATATGTATGTTATAAAACAAGAACAAATTGGGGTTTTAGTAAATTATCAGTTTAGTACTGAAATTACTAATGACACAGGCAAGAACCCACTACTTCATGTATGTGCACAGGGAGCACAGGAACCGTGTTGCAATCAAACGAACAAACAAACAAACAAGTAAATAAATAAAGAAAAAATAAATTAATATGCATGGTTAAATGAAAGATCATTTTAAACTCATGGATAACTGTCTATAAACATGTCTATATGTATATACATGTCTGTATACTATTGAAATAATAGACTATTTGTTTCTATATATCCTATTTATACTAACAACATATAGATGGTATATATAGAAACATATCCTATATTCTCTCATTCAGAGACCGGTATATACATACATATATGTTTATTGATGGTTATCCATTACTTTAGAATCCCATGTATATTTATTTAGGTTTTTCTGTTTATTATTTATTTATTTATTTATTTGTTTATTTATTTATTTATTTATTTATTTATTTATTTATCTATTTATATAGATAATAAAACACAGGCTAAACCTATGCATAAGGGGGGGGGGGAGATTGGTGGAGTCATTATTTTTTTTCACCTGCTTGCCTGTGAATTATTTTTTTTCTCCTTCGCCTATACTGGCAACTTTTATTTTTCTTTCCTTCTTTGAGATATCCGAATTTTTTTTTTGACGCCTATGTTGAACACCTACTTTTGTTGCCACAATTTTCTGTTTGGTTTTCGCACAGGGTTATAAAGAGAGTAAAAATTTGCTGGTCTATCACATAGATTATATTTAGAAAACTACATATTTCAATACATGTTTGATTTTCAATTAAATATAAACATCATTGATAGTTTTTATGCCATGGTATGGTGACACACAGAAAATGCAATTCGGAAACTTGATTGGTGAGCTCAAGCATTCAGACAGACTGGTCAGTTTCTCCAGCCTGGGGAGTTGGGGGTGGTCAGTGTTTTTTTCCATTGGCGGACAAAAAGTCACTGACCCCCATGAATAGTTTGATAGCATCTTGCCAGTAAGCTGTAAAGGGAAGAGCTTTGAGACTGGGATATGTCCACCTCTTGTGTGAGTGTATGTGTATGGGCTGGGGGGGGTGGTTCTAGGGAGTCACAGACACTGTCAGACAATAATTTCCAAGCTTTACAAGACAGTTCTAACATGTGAAAAGCAACTACATAAGGTTGAAACATTTTTAAAATAAAGTTTTCATAGCATCTTGACAGTAAGCGGTGGAGGAAAGAACTTTAATTTGAGACTGGGACATGTCTACCTCTTATGGGGGGAAGGGGTTCTAGCTGGTCTCCCTCTAGAAGCCCTGGTATATTTTTACTCTTAAAGCCAATTTTCTGGCTATTCACAGACACTTTCAGACAATAATTTGCAAGCTTTACAAGCTCTAACATGTAAAAAGCAACCACATATGGTTGATGTGACAGTAAGAAGTGGAGGAAAGAACTTTGATTTGAGACTGGGACATGTGTACCCCTTATGGGGGTCCTAGGGGGTCTCCCCTAGAGGCTTTTGAAGTTTTTTTTACCAATTTTGGTGAATATTATTGTTGGTTTAACAAATGAGTAGCCTCTGGGGTGAGATAGTCCAAGGGGTTTCACCCCTGGCAGATCTGGAGTTATTTGATTCTATTTAGGCAATTTTTAGGTTATTCATAGCCTCTGAGGTAATATTGCCAAGCTTTGAACTTTTTCAATAAGTTTTCCATGTTATAAAAGTGGGCCTGTAACATTGGTATAGGGGCATTGATATTGCATGTATAGTAAAATCACTGGTATATTAGAGCACTTTAGGATGTCATACCTCGTGTACAATAGAAACTTGAATTTGATTACTTTGTAGTGTCGATACATGTAGTGTCCGAAATAAGAAGTATATTCATCCCTACTAACTAATTCATACTGAAGAGACTAGAACAATTTAGATTAAGTTCTTTTATATATTCTTTTATAAACTATCCAATAGTATGAAGATTACCATTACCTTCAAGTTCACTTTTGCCCCAAAATGCAAGATAAGTGAAGCACTGATTGTGAAACAGCCAAACATTTACACGGCATGTTCTGTAACTAGTGTGGTAGCTAGGTGATACATGTATGTGTATAATTTTATGTTTGAACCCTTACCTGAAGTAATATTTAAAAAATTTATGAAAGAAACAGAGACAAGAACAAATATATATATGTACCACAGGCCAACGGAACTTACTGGTCCCTGACATGTGTTTGAAAATGTTTGTCATGATCTGACAAGTGTCCTGGTTGGAGAGGTACTGGCAGGTTGAACAGTACACTCGAACTTGTGCATCATTTCCCTGCCAAGACATTTTTTTTCTAGTAGCAGCAGTGTTGCAGCCAGCTTTTTCTCAGAGTGGAACATTGTGTCTCGAGACTTTCATTTTTCTGGGTCATCTTATTTTTGTTTGTGTGGGACATCACAAAATTTATCATTACACCAAATGTACTAGTCTATAACAAACTCAATAAAACACTCATATATAACACAATTACAGGTAAGTTTTATCCTGCACCAATCTTGTTTCAGTGTTTACATGCAAATGTGAAAACTGATTACAGTGGAGTCATATTTTCTATAACTACAGCTGACTAACTGTTGTTCATTGTTACTGTCAATCATTGTCAATGTACTGTTCAAGACTTGATGAGTTCATGAACTCATGATGGTTACTTTGATAATTGTATCACTGACTTTTGATAAACATATCTCTCTCCAACGTGATGTCTGTTTAATTGTTAAAACAATTGCTGACTGATTATCTTTGTGAATTATCCACAGTAAAGCATAGACCCTACACAAAAAGTCACTATTTTTTTTTCTATGCGTCTTTGTTTTGCTGTTTTCCATTCTTTAAGAGCCTCCTTGAATGCGAACATGTCAATCAGTGGTCCCTCAGCTGAGATCAGTGATAAGACATTCAGTCTATCAGGTTCAAGTCTATTTTGAATGTTTGTTTTGATCTTATTCTGAATGGAAAACCCGCGTTCACAATCTGCTGTTTGGATAGGTAATATAAGAGTTATTTTAGCAAGCTTTACCAAGTTCGGAAACTGGTCTTTATGATAAATATACATCAACTTCCAAAATGTAGCCATCTTATCACGTGGGTATAACTTTGACAACACAAGTTCTTTGGCGGTTGCCCATTCACGCATTACACACGCTGGATCCACTGTGCGATCTACAACTGTATCATTGCCGCGTGTTTTAGTTTCCCAGAAGTGGTTTACTAATACTCCGATTTCTTGGTTTCCATATTCAGTAAGTTCATCTTTGGACAAAAATGATAGCGGCCGCATGGCTAGAACAGCGAATGCATTTATTAACTCGGTTGATTGTTGAGGAAATCTCTCACTTAGGCTGCTTTCACAAAAACTTGTTCGGGGGGGGGGGGGGACTTGAAAATATATGGATAGTGTGTGTGTGTGTGTGGGTGGGTGGGGGGGGGTACCTGAAAAAAATGTTATGGGTTGTAGGGGGGGGGGGGGAGGTACCTGAAAATAAATTGACATCATGACTTTTCAGACATGGGAAAATAAGCTTTTAAAATGTTGGTCTTCCCTTTTCAACAACAACAACAACAACAACAACAACAACAACAACAACAACAACAGCAGCAGCTACAAACAACAGTTGCTCACAAGTTAGTAAAATGAAAAACAAAAACAGTCAAATTTTAAATTTTCTTTTAAGAAACTGTTAATGTAATGATAAATTGAAATGGGCGAATTGAGTGGTACAGATTGTTTTTTGTCTGAAAATATCAGTGTCTTTCATGTACACTACTATCTACTGAAATTTGGTTCATTTAATGTGTGAAATTACCTTTACACTGTACTGAAAATATTCTTTGTGACATGACTGTGTTTTGGTTTGTGGTTATCACAATGATATGTAACTTTTCCATGTAAATTCTTACTAGTATTAAATGACAGACAAATATGACAGACAACATTTTACATTTGCAGCTCTTGGAAGTTAAAAAAAAAAAGAGTTGGAAAATGTTCATCTCAGCCTGCCATCAAAATGTAAAAGATGCACCTGAACTAAAACATACTTGACAAGTATCAAAAACGTCTGTGCAAGGTATTTTTTCATCCTATAGATATGACTATAATTTTCAACATAAACTTTTAATAACACATTCTAAATATTTCCTAAAATTAGCATATTGGCAACATCTGCTACATTTGAAACAGAAGACAATATCTCACAAGCTGAGTTAACAGAGAAAAAGTAAAATAAGTTTTTTGCACATACTTTTCAACTTTGCATGAATATACTATTACTTGTAAATATAAAGATAAATTAAACTTTGACATAACTCTCAATATAAAGTTACCCTAAAGATATATGGCAGGAATGAGGTAGTGAACTGAAACAATATGTGCAAATACTCCAATATAGTCTCAATAAACATTTTCATAAAGTAGTGTTTGCACAAACTGTGGAATTTTTTTAGAATGCTTAAAACATATCTCTGTTAAAAACATATCTGAAGCAGCACATAATAATAATAATAATAATAATACACAAACATACTCATTTAAAAAATTAACAAATAAATTATCTTTTCATGTCAATATTGCACTAGGCATTGTCAGTCATAAATCATCATCAACATCATTCAAATCATCATCATCCAAATCGTCATCTTCTTCCTCCTCTTCTAAAACATTACAAAGGAAAGACTGATATTCCACTTGATCTACTTGATTTATGTTTGAAAAGGTTCTCCATCTTCTCCTTTTTCTTCTTCATCATCACCACCACCATCATCATCATCATCATCATCATCATCATCATCATCTTACAAGAGTTATTCAAAGTGTAATTTATTTACAAGTATATGTTTTTTGGAACGGCAATGCACTGGTTAACATAACATCATTTTGTTTTAACTGGTGTTTGTGTATATATATATATACACAGTATACAAATTGATTATATATATAAAATGGACAAAGTTGGGATTAAGTGTATTATGTACAGTTTTGTACTTGGTATGGAATGTTAACGCACAGGAAGAGTATTCCAAAAAAAAATTTATTCGGGTAGGGGGTACTTGAAATATTTGGTGCTTTGGTGGGGGGGGGGGGGGGGGGTACTTGAAAAATTTCGGAATATGGCAGGAGGGTACTTGAAAAAAAAATTAGGGTTTTACAAAAAATCTCCCCCCCCCCCCCCCCCCTAACAAGTTTTTGTGAAAGCAGCCTTAGGTTTTCTAGGATGTTCTGAATAAAGTCACGCCTAAAGTTAGCGAAGTATTTTACCACATTAGGTGTTGTTTTAATGTCATGATCACAAACGACATACTTGTCAGTTTCCTTCATTTTCTCAAGATCAGAGAGAAATTTTCCGTTATCTGTAACTAATCCTTCTAACTGCATAGTCGTAATTTGTAGTGAGGCTTGTACGATCGTTATATCAATGTCTGATGCTTGAAATACTATACTGAGGTGAGTAAGGACAGGAATTACATCCATGAGTAGGTGTGTTGTAGCAATGAATTCATACTGATACGCATAGTCTTTGCCAAACCTTTTGCGGTAGGTAATTTCTCAGCTTGTGCTTCGAAATATGTAACGAGCGATCCATACGTGTGATATATAGTTTCAAGGGCAGAGTAGAAGGAGAACCACCGTACTTCATGAACTTCTTTGTATTTCAGACAGGGATCGTTGAGGATAACTTGTATTGATTTCACTGTTTCAGTGCGTATGGCTAATCTTGAAAAGTGATAGTATATATCAGTGAGACTTTGCTGGTATTTCCTCAGATACGGCACTTTCTCGGCGGCCTGACTTGTACATAGCACCAAATGGTGTGCTATGCAATGTATACCAAGTAGGAATGGATTTATCGTCTCAGTCGTATACAAACTGTCGATATTGTTTTTTTACTGAACTGAACTGAACTAAACTAAACTAAACTAAACTAAAATAATAAATACATGCTATGATGCATAGAAGTTAATAGACAGTATCCAAATATCCCTAGCAACCATGATCACGCCCTTAGAAACAGCCAAACGGTCGAAAAACGTATGCAAATATGCCTAGCAACAAGACCCCGCCCATGGCAACAGCCAAATGATCATTGATGTTGTAATGATAACAGGGATTAATAGGCAATTGAATAAACATTCAAAAATATATGCAAATATCCCTAGCAACCATGACCACGCCCATAGCAACAGCCAAAAACTGGTGTATTTCACACTGATAACAAGAGGGATTAATAGACAAATGAATAAACATTCAAAAAATGTATTATTTGTTTACACAATAAGATTACAATCGTAATTATTGATATGATACATTATTATTGCAGATAGAGTAATATGTTTTGTATTATTTAATTACAGGACAATAGGACAAGTCTACATTATGCCGCTGACAGTGGACATTTTGATATCTGTAAATTGTTGCTGGAAGCTGGTGCCAAAATAGATGCAGTTGGAGAAGTAGGTTGAGTTTTGATTAGCTAATATCTTATTTATCGATTATATGATATGTACAGCCATTCCAATGTGTTATTATTTAATGTGTTTGACTATAACTTTTTTATTTGATCAGGTAAATACTCACATGTTTTCATAGGATGACCACCTTGCCATAGCGCTAAATCCGATGAGTATATTGTTAATGGCCTATGATAGTATCACAATGGTATTGTTAATGGCCTATGATAGTATCACAATGGTATTGTTAATGGCCTATGATAGTATCACAATGGTATTGTTAATGGCCTATGATAGTATCACAATGGTATTGTTAATGGCCTATGATAGTATCACAATGGTATTGTTAATGGCCTATGATAGTATCACAATGGTATTGTTAATGGCCTATGATAGTATCACAATGGTATTGTTAATGTTAGGACTATCTTAATTAAAAAGACAATTCATTTATCGCAATCACCTTCAGGGTCAATTATCAAAGTCAAGACAAGTCCTGCTATCATATACACATTTAGGTATTTACATATTGCCAATTTCTTGTTTACAAGTAATCTTGAAGAAAAGAACTATACACAAGCATTATTTTTGGAGCTCATATCACTTTTACTGAGTGGCAACAATATTGATAATTAAAAAACATTATTTTCTGCATAACTCAAAACTAATAAAGAGCCCATTCAAGTGTCTACCCCCATATTATCCAATGCAAATTATCTTTTAGTCTTCGTTGAAGACACAACCCTCAGAAACTACAATATGTCTGTGATAGACAAATTGGCTTGATTTAATGCTTGACCCTCAAGGTCAAAGGTCAAGGTCTCAAATTTGTTCATTCTTACACTTTGTGAATTGGCCCAGTATACATACATAGTGTATTGAGGTTTATACTATTACGGATACTGGTAGTATCCAGTAGAATTCTTCACAATACATAATGGAGACTACCAGAATCCATGTACAATAAAGGCAGTGTATTCCAATAGAGATGGAACATCAGAATACAGTTATAGAAGCTAGCCTAAATAATTCCAGTGCAGTTTCCACCAGAATTCAACGTGGAATACACTACTGGATATTGTGTTCCAGTACAGGATATGGATACAGTTTGTGTGGTATTCACTCAAATAGGGCTGGATACAAGTAGAATTCATAATGCTGGAGACTGCATGATGGAAGTGATCTCTGTATGATTTCAAATGTTGGTGTGGGTGGGAGGGGGGGGGGGGTAAGCTGATGATGTATGTTTTTTTTAGCACAACTGAACTAGGTTTAGTAGTGCTATAGGCATCAAGGAATGTGTGTGTGTGTGTGTGTTGATGTGTGTGTGAACAACTTAAAGTCAAAAGCTATGAGAATGTATGTTTTTTTAGCACAACTGAACTGATAAGGTTCAGTAGTGCTATAGGCATCACCAAGTGTCTGTCTGTCTGTCTGTCTGTCTGTCTGTCTGTCTGTGTGGATGTGTGTGGATGTGTGTGAACAACTTAAAGTCAAAATCCACTGGGTGTATTTACTTGGGTGTATAGTTGGGAAATTGTTCAGATGAGAATGATCTTACCACCGGTGTATGATTTGGATAAAAAATTTTATTTTTTGTCAAAAAACAAAAACTACTGGGCAGATCGGTGTGAAATTTGATGGGAACATTCTTAAGGGTGTTTAAATTAAGAAGTGTTCACGACATGATGATCCCATCAGTGACATTCAAATTAGGGGTAAAAATCAATACCTATACTGTATCCATGTGCAAAACATTTTAAAAATCTGTACAGTTGTGGTACAACGCCATTGGCACAACATTTTTCAAATATCAATCGACGGCATTGTAAAGCTTTGACGAAATCTAATTTAGGTTTTTACTATAGTTTGTTAATTCCACTTATTTCCACTATAAAAGGAATATACAAATTAACTACTGATTATACATTCACAACATAGACCCAAAATGGCTCATTTTAATACAGTAACAGTGTTAACGCAATGACAAAGATTCCTTTGTCAGTCTGACATCTAACATTTCACTTTAACGTATTTCACTTGTGATGGCTTCCTTGAGATCACACTGTGTCTTGTGCTCATGTAATACAGTGATCCCATTAACAATCAAATAATTGATATAGAATTTGCAATGTACCACTGAACTATACAAAGAAACCCAAATGTAGGTACTAAACTACCATGGACACTACTATGAGGTGAGATTAATGCCAAAACACTTGTCTTAACATTATTAGCACAACTGAACTGAGGTTCAGTAGTGCTATAGGGATCGCCCGGCGTCTGTGTGTGTGTGTGTGTGTGTGTGTGTGTGTGTGTGTGTGTGTGTGTGTGTGTGTGTGGATGTGTGTGTGTGTGTAAACAACTTAAAGTCAAAAACCGCTGAACCGATTGCCATTATATTTAGTGGGTCCATTACCTTGGGTGTCTAGTTGGGAAATTGTTCAAATCAAAATGATCGCATCACAGGTGTGTGATTTGGGTCAAAAAATGTGGTTTTTGGTAAAAAAACTTAAACTCAGAAACTATTGGGCAGATTGGTGCGAAATTTGATGGGAACATTCTTAAGGGGGTGTAAAGTAAGATTTGTTCATGACATGATGATTCCATCAGTGATATGCAAATTGGGGCTAAAAATGTGTCTTTTAGGTTAAAAATCTATAATTCCAAAACTACTGAGCAGATTGGGCTGAAATTTAATGGGAATGTATCTAGGGATGTATGGACGAAGAAATATTAAACATACAATGTTTCCATGAGTGATATGCAAATTATATGTAAAAATGTTCATTTTTGGTCAAAAACTCAAAAAATCTCAAAAAGTACTTGGTCAATGAGTCTGAAAACTTGGTGAGATGTTTCTGAAAGTGTAATTATGCAGATTTTCTTCAAACCATTTTGACAAAATTGGCCCTAGCGACCATGACCACACCCTTAGCAACAACCAAATGGCAGTATATTTTGGTCAAATAACAACATCATCTGGTAGGCAAATGAGTAAACATTCAAAAAATGTTTGCAAATACCCTAGCAACCATGACCACGCCCATAGCAACAGCCAAACGGTCGTGTATTTCACAAAGATAACAACAGGAATTAATAGACAATTGAATAAACATTCAAAAAATGTATGTAAATTTGACTAGCAACATGACCACGCCCATAGCAACAGCCAAATAATCACCTATATTGCAAAGATAACAACAGGAATAGAAAGACAAATGAATAAACATTCAAAAAATGTATGCAAATGTGCCTAGCAACAAGACCACACCCATAGCAACAGCCAAATGATCACATATATTGCAAAGATAACAAGTGATTAATAGACAATTGAATAAACATTCAAAAAATGTATGTAAATATGCCTAGCAACAAGACCACGCCATAGCAACAGCCAAATAATCACGAATATTGCAAAGATAATATCAGGAATTCATACACAAGTGAACAAAAACATACAAAAATGTATGCAAATATATCTAACAACATGACTACGCCCATAGCAACAGCCAAATGATAGCATATATCGTAAAGATAGCAACATGGTTGGATAGGCAACTGGATAGTTATTCAACAAATGACCACTTATTGTTAGCATGGACTAGCATATGGATAAACTATTAGAAACTGTACAGTTGTGCTACAACGCCATTGGCGGTATTTTTTTTAGTTTACATTTTCATTTTATTCTCCCATTTTGTCTCCATTTTTATCTAATTGTGTTCACATTTTTATTTCAACCTCTCATTTTGTTTGCATTTTTATCTCATTGTGTTTGCATTTTTATTTAAATCTCCCATTTTGTTTGCATTTTTATTTCAACCTCTCATTTTGTTTGCATTTTCATCTCATTGTGTTTGCATTTTTATTTAAATCTCCCATTTTGTTTGCATTTTATCTAATTGTGTTCCCATTTTTATTTCAACCTCTCATTTTGTTTGCATTTTTATCTAATTGTGTTCACATTTTTATTTCAATCTCTCATTTTGTTTGCATTTTTATCTCATTGTGTTTGCATTTTTATTTAAATCTCCCATTTTGTCTGCATTTTTATCTCATTGTGTTCGCATTTTTATTTCAACCTCTCATTTTGTCTGCATTTTTATCTCATTGTGTTCACATTTTTATTCCAACATCTCATTGTGTTTGCATTTTTATTTCAACCTCTCATTTTGTTTGCATTTTTATTTCAACCTCTCATTTTGTTTGCATTTTTATTTCAACCTCTCATTTTGTTTGCATTTTTATCTGATTGTGTTTGCATTTTTATTTCAACATCCCATTTTGTTTGCATTTTTATTTCAACCTCTCATTTTGTTTGCATTTTTATCTAATTGTGTTCACATTTTTATTTGGTTGTCATTGTGTTCACATTTTTATTATCTATCTCATTATCATAATTTATGTATCTCCCTAGCCTAGAGTTGGCTTTCCTGTCAGTGTGAAATTCTTAAATTTTACCCGAAATAAATACTTTCGCTATCTTTTTAGTTCGTTGGACAGATTTAGGAAGTTTTTGACACCTGTACTTAAAGGTGACTGGACTCTTTGTTCAGTGTCACGCTTTCGTGAAACTTTCAATCATCTGTGATAATAAAGTACTAAGTTAAAGGGCACATGTTTCCGCAGTTGAAAATATCGTCTGGTCATCGTAGAAGTGGGGCAGCGGCCACTCCAATACTTCTAGTACAGACAGATTCGCTTCTCTGAACAGTGCCATGATATCTGAGGCATGTCAGGCACTGAATGAGGCCAGCAGCTTGCTTAGACAAGCTCTATCCGGAGGAAGAATGCCGCTACCCCCTTTGATCACATCACCCACCGTCTCTCAATCACAATCGAGCGTCGGGCATGTTGGGGACTCTCCGTGCAATGTCCAATCATGCCAAGCTCTATAGACACCGCCAACCCTTACCCAGATTATGACTACAGCTACTCCAACATCGGAGACACAAGTGCTACGGAGTGAGTTGGTCGAGTAGGTGTTTTCGTTCTAGGAGTCATCCTCGTCATGGCAGGTCTGTGAGGGCACTGCATCTGCATCCCGCTCATGGAGTCGACCAGCCAGGCGTCCAACTTGGCCACACGTTTGGGTTGCGTTAGGATTGGGTTCCTACTTTGCAGGAAAAGAGGGAATTGGTGAAAGCTGGCCTTGGTGAGAAAAAAATTACACATGCCTGTAAATTTAAATGGCTTGGAGGTGATTGAGTTTTTGAGTGATGCGTATCCCAAAATCGAAAATGCAGGTGGTGTAGAAATTTGCCAAACATCTCGAGGTTCAAGAAAAGTTGAGGTTATAAAATGTTCTACAGCTATGTATGAGAGGGGATGGGGCTCCGAACATGGACAAAATTCATCCAGGTTGTATGGTATTTTGGTTAGAGTTAACCAGCCGTGTGGTTGCTATGTACAGGTTGGAACCCTTACAATTTTGGGTTGGTTTGTGTAGGGAAACTTTTAGCGATATGTTCGGTAAGCTTAATAGTTGATCCTTCTAGATGAACATTTTGAAACCAACTATAGGGTCTCTTCATCAGTCACAGTTTCACTTATCATATACTATGGCTATGGCTATTATAGGCATATAGATATATTATGTTGTTTCCATGGACATATTTTAGTATTCAGTTCAATCGAACATTCTACCCGATGATTGGGTGTTGTTGAGAACACAGTTGTTTCTTCATGTTCTTGGACTAATGATCCAACTTGGGATGACAATCGAAGGGAATCAGTAATTGCTAGCAATTCATTAGCCCGTGTCAAACCATTTGTACCAGCCATTTTGTGTAAAGGAGGCCTTAAAGTATACTTATGCAACATTAAAATAATAATAATGATAATAATAATAATAAAAATGTGAACACAATGAGATAAAAATGCAAACAAAATGAGAGATTGAAATAAAAATGTGAACACAATTAGATAAAAATGCAAACAAAATGAGAGGTTGAAATAAAAATGCGAACACAATGAGATAAAAATGCAAATAATGAGATGTTGGAATAAAAATGTGAACAAAATGTGATAAAAATGCAAACAAAATGAGAGGTTGAAATAAAAATGCAAACACAATGAGATAAAAATGCAAACACAATGAGATGTTGGAATAAAAATGTGAACAAAATGAGATAAAAATGCAAACAAAATGAGAGGTTGAAATAAAAATGCAAACACAATGATAGGTTGAATTAAAAATGCAAACACAATGAGATGTTGGAATAAAAATGTGAACAAAATGAGATAAAAATGCAAACAAAATGAGAGGTTGAAATAAAAATGCAAACACAGATAAAAATGAAAAAAAATGTGAACACAATTAAATAAAAATGCAAACACAATGAGAGGTTCAAATAAAAATGCAAACACAATGAGATAAAAATGCAAACAAAATGAGATGTTGGAATAAAAATGTGAACAAAATGAGATAAAAATGCAAACAAAATGAGAGGTTGAAATAAAAATGCAAACACAATGAGATAAAAATGCAAACACAATGAGATGTTGGAATAAAAATGTGAACAAAATGAGATAAAATGCAAACAAAATGAGAGGTTGAAATAAAAATGCAAACACAATGAGATAAAAATGCAAACAAAATGAGAGGTTGAAATAAAAATGCAAACACAATGAGATAAAAATGCAAACAAAATAAGAGGTTGAAATAAAAATGTGAACACAATGAGATAAAAATGCAATCAAAATTAGAGGTTGAAATAAAAATGTAAAAACAATGAGATAAAAATGGAGACAAAATGGGAGAATAAAATGAAAATGTTAACTTAAAATAATGTTAAGACAAGTGTTTTGGCACTAATCTCACCTCATACAATATGACATAATAGGTAATCGCCTTATGTATTAATGTTTACTGTAAGTTATTGATATAATAGGTAATTACCTTATGTATTCATATTTACTGTAAGTTATTGACATAATAGGTAATTACCTTATGTATTCATATTTACTGTAAGTTATTGACATAATAGGTAATTACCTTAGGTATTAATATTTACTGTAAGTTATTGACATAATAGGTAATTACCTTATGTATTAATATTTACTGTAAGTTATTGACATAATAGGTAATTACCTTATGTATTAATATTTACTGTAAGTTATTGACATAATAGGTAATTACCTTATGTATTAATATTTACTGTAAGTTATTAGCATAATAAGTAATTACCTTATGTATTCATATTTACTGTAATTTATTGACATAATAGGTAATTACCTTATGTATTAATATTTACTGTAAGTTATTGACATAATAGGTAATTACCTTAGGTATTAATATTTACTGTAAGTTATTGACATAATAGGTAATTACCTTATGTATTAATATTTACTGTAAGTTATTGACATAATAGGTAATTACCTTATGTATTCATATTTACTGTAAGTTATTGACATAATAGGTAATTACCTTATGTATTCATATTTACTGTAAGTTATTGACATAATAGGTAATTACCTTATGTATTCATATTTACTGTAATTTATTGACATAATAGGTAATTACCTTATGTATTCATATTTACTGTAAGTTATTGACATAATAGGTAATTACCTTATGTATTCATATTTACTGTAATTTATTGACATAATAGGTAATTACCTTATGTATTAATATTTACTGTAAGTTATTGACATAATAGGTAATTACCTTAGGTATTAATATTTACTGTAAGTTATTGACATAATAGGTAATTACCTTATGTATTAATATTTACTGTAAGTTATTGACATAATAGGTAATTACCTTATGTATTCATATTTACTGTAATTTATTGACATAATAGGTAATTACCTTATGTATTAATATTTACTGTAAGTTATTAACATAATAGGTAATTACCTTATGTATTAATATTTACTGTAAGTTATTGACATACATATTCACTGTCATCTAAAAGGAAATATTGAGATATTATTAACACTGTGTTTACAGGAAGCAACTTTTTGATTTCATTTTGACATAATTTGTAAAAATGGTGTAAATTAGTCTAAACATTACATATGTTTGTTTTATATTAGTTTCTCATTGCTGCTGGGAGTGGAAATATAGAGAAGGTTAAATCCTGCTTGGAGAATGGTTATGGTGTGAATGATACAAATGAATCTTGGGTAAGTCTATCAATTCCCTGCTTTCTACAACATGGTTAAATATGGTCAGAACTTGGTTCACTATGGTCAATTACCATGGTTGACCGTGTTCTGACTGTGGTAGTAACCATGGTTGACCATGCTTGGTAATTGGCACCATGTCATTCACTGTCAAAATTCCATGATGCAAAACCACAGTCAATCATGGTCCACCGTGGTGTATAAGGCACAGCTGAATTTTTTGGGGATCATGGATGAACATGTTTGACCATGGTTAAATATGATGTTGGATTATCTGGTGAAACCTTGGTTAGACCCAAAGCCGGTTAAGACAAGTTTATTTTTTGTGTTACATAGCCTTTATGGTTGAAATGAATCCAATTTTGAGCTCCTCATATCTACATATATAAACAATAGAATTTGCAATATTCAAAGTCAAAGCATTAATATTTGTTATTAAGTGAGCACATGTTTGGCCTATTAGTTGATATGGAAGGGCATGGCCTGGATATTTTCATCATAATTACACTTAAATGACTATCAAACAGCTAACAATACAATAATAAATAGCACCAGCCAAGTGTTGGTGTCAAGGGTCAAGGGTCAATTTTTATTTATATATGACAAACAGCAAATGTGGTCAATTCTGAAAATCTCCTACATTGACACAGTGAACCAACACTATGTACAAATTGCAGTTTTACTTGTCCACGTCATAATTAAGATAACGCCAATGCAAAGGATTTTGTGACCTTAAGCTTAGTATCATTGTTAGCAATTGTATAAAGTTCAAAGGCATTGGATCGCCAGTCACCTTGATGTTTGATAAAAATTGATGGTATCCCTAAATGTAAAAGTGGCTCCACTTCTATGGAAAGAATGACCTGAGTACTGTGATGACTTGTATCCACAACTAATTAGTTCCACTTTTAATGATTTAGTGAAATTTGTGTGGGTTAGTGTTAACTGAGGGTTTTGAAATCACTGTTTTGAGTAACCATATGAGAACAAATGGCTGGTTGTTTTGATTGAAGGGCAGAGATGGAGTATGTGTTTAATGGATGCAATTGGACAAAGGAAAGAATTAGGAATAGCATGTAATGACAATTGTAATACACGTTGTCTGTACTGAATCATCTTGGTATGTCTTATGCTTAAGATAGCATAGTCTGTATATAATTAGATGTCCGACCTGTGGAGATATTTATCATCTGCTGGTAGTTAGGCCATTTGTTGTAACAGTGTAGACTTTCTTGTGAATGTGAAGAAGGCTACTAGGCAGACTGACTATAGAAGGTTGCATTGAACGGAATGATTAAATCCAACTGTGTATGAATGTCTAATAAAATTGTGGGTGTCATAGGGAGTTTTTGCTTTGGTGGTGATCCATTACCACGTGAGATGCCACGTTTCACAATATCAAGGAGTCAGTTGTCTTCCAGTGGGTTGGGTAAACCAGCCTCAGTGTGTAGTAATCTGATAATATTAAAGTATCCTGGTGTACCAGTTTGCTTTAAGGTAGGAACACTGCATAATGGCACACATTAAATTGACTGCATGGCACTGGCTGGATACCAAAGTACAAATAAAAACACAGGTAAGCTGTTCATTATGAACTGTAAGTGCACTTTGTTGTCTCTGCATATGCTAGTCTTTTATATGTAGGTACTTCTGTAACCAGGCTTTGTAGTTGGTGTTACACAGGTCCTGTAGTAAGTTTTGTTTACCAGAAATACTGTGTTACAAAAGTCGTTTAATTTGTTTTGATTTAGAGATAAGGTTCGTGTAACTGAGTTGATATGAATTCATAGGAAAGTGAGTGGTTGTCGCAGTTTCAGTTTAACAACTTTATTCCAATTTAGACTGTGATTGTGTTGTGTCCTTTCCTGTGACAGCCAATTGTGTTTTGGAAATCAAAACACATTTCCTTGCCAGTAGGGTCGAAAGAGCGTGATTTTATCGTAGGTTTAGTTTTTTGTGGGAGAGGTGGTCATAGAGTGACAGGTGGAGGTCAACCGTTATCTATGGCAAGGTTGCCAAAGCCTGGTTCTTCCTATATTTTAAGTCCTAAAACATGATAACAGATTTGGTGATGTAAGAGTAGGCATAGTCACCAATATTAATAGTATGCTCGAGGTAGCTTAATTAAGATTACATCCTGTGATAGACCATGTTGAATAAGCGTTCTCAGTATAAGGACGTTTGCAGAAATCCATTGGGGGAGTGTAACCTGATCTGGCTTTGGTTGTTGTGTAGCCGAACGCACCACAAGTTTAGTTTGGCCATCATTTAGGACTTCTGTTTCATAACAGACATCAAATGATCCCTTTTTTTATGATATAAAGTCTTGTATTAGTAGTAGCTTTTTCTCACCTTTCACATTACTTGCACTAGAGGTTTCATAACTGCTGTCTACCAGTTCGTCTTTCTGGGCGTTGTTACCTAGTGATGCAAGGAGTTCGTCCAGTGCTTTATGCTGCATTGGCAACTTCAAATTAACCTCTGACTGAATGGTTTCCTTGTCTGTTCTGGTAGATAATGTAGGTCTGATGTTCAGTTATTCTATCTCCAATTGGGTATCGCTTGGGCCTTTCTTAGTAAGATCCATTGTCCCACTGTTAAATGTAGTTGGTCTAAATCACTATGTAGTCTAATAAATACTAGTGTGTTTTATTTGAGATCAAATATTTTTATGTTTTTGTTGTTAAATAAGACACTAACACTATGAAATGAGTGAGTGGGATATTATGCACACACAACGGTATTGCAGTGCTCTTATGGGCAAATGATAACAATCAGATGAAAATCAGTGACTGTGAAACACCCCGAAATTACAACTCTTTATAAAATATATCAGTTTCTTGATTTTATCATTTTTAGAACTGATAAGGTTCAGTTGTGCTAGAGGCATGACAAAGTGTCTGTCTGTCTGTCTGTCTGTCTGTCTGTCTGTATGTCTGTCTGTATGTATGTATGTCTGTCTGTCTGTATGTATGTATGTATGTATGTCTGTCTGTCTGTCTGTCTGTCTGTCTGTCTGTCTGTCTGTCTGTCTGTCTGTCTGTCTGTCTGTCTGTCTGTCTGTCTGTCTGTCTGTCTGTCTGTCTGTCTGTCTGTCTGTCTGTCTGTCTGTCTGTTTGTGTGGGTGTGTGTGTGTGTATGTGTGTGTAAAAACTTAAAGTAAAAAAAACTGCTGGACCAATTACTTTGATATTTGGTGGTCATGTTACTTCTGGTGTCTAGTTGGGACATAAGGGTGTGCATTTTGGGTCAAACAATATGATTTTTGGTCAAACAACTTAAACTCCAAAACTACTGGACAGTTTATACCTGACATTTTGGTGGGAATGTATGCAGGGGTAAGTAACTTAAGATATGCTCATTGCATAATAATTACATCAGTAATATGTAATATAGGGCTGAGCAGATTGGGCTGAAATTTAATGGGGATGCATCTGGAAGTGTATATAGATGAATAATTATTGAAAATATAATGATCTCAACAGTAATATGCAAATTAGATGCAATAAAGGTGAATTTTGGTCAGAATTTTACATCTCAAGAAGTACTCGATCAATGACTGAAATTTGGTTACATGTTTCAATAATTGTTATTATGCAGACTTTCTTCCAAATAGTTTGATACAATTGGCCTTAGCAACTATGACCACGCCCTTAGCAACAACCAAATGCCAGAAGAGTTTGGTCCAATTACATCATGTGGTAGGCAAGTCAGTAAACATTCAAAAAAATGTATGCAATTATCAGTAGCAACCATGACCATGCCCATACCAACTACCAAATGATCACGTGTATTGCAAAAATAAACTACATGAATTAATACACAAATGAACAAACATTTTAAAAATGTATGTAAATGTGCCTAGCAACAAGCCCATGCCCATAGTAACAACCAAATGATCACGGATATTGCAAGGTAACATCAGGGATTCACAGACAAATGAATAAACATTTAAGAAATGGATGTAAATGTGCCTAGCAACAAGACAACGCCCATAGCAACAGCCTAATTATCATGTTTATTGCAAAGATAACACTAATTAATAGACAAATGAATAAAGCCAAAAAATGTATGTAAATGTACCTAGCAACAAGACCATGCCCATAGCAACAGCCAAATGATCATGTATATTGCAAAGTTAACATCAAGGATTCACAGACAAATGAATAAATATTTAAGAAATTTATGTAAATGTGCCTAGCAACAAGACCACGCCCATAGGAACAGCCAATCAACATAACAATAACAATATGTTGAAATAAAATATTTTATTTGTTTACAAGATAAAATTACAATAATTATTGTAATTATTGATATGATCCATTTTTATTACAGAAAGAGTAATATGAATTCTTTCTTTTAATTATAGGAGAACAAAACAAGTCTACATTATGCTGCTAAGAATCAACATTTGGATATCTTTAAATTGTTGCTGGATGCTGGTGCAGAAAGAGATAACGAAGTAAGTTGAGTTTAAATGAGGTAATCTTTTATGTATCTATTACGTGACGCGTACACCTATTCCAATGTGACATAGAATATGTTTGATGATAACTTCTTGATATGATAAGGTAGGTATTCACATGTTTTCATAAGACAACCACCTTCACATAGTACTAAATCCGATAAGTATATTGTTAATGGCCTTTGATATCATGTTTACAAGTTATGTTGAAGAAAAGAACTATTCATAAAAATTATTCATGGTGCTCATGTAATTTTTATTGAACTGATAAGATTCAGTAGTGCTGTAGGCATGACAAAGTGTGTGTATGTGTGTGTGTGTGTGTGTGTGTGTGTGTGTGTTTGTGTGTGTGTTTGTGTGTGTGTGTGTGTGTGTGTGTGTGTGTGTGTGTGTAAACAAGTTAAAGTAAAAAAATGCTGGGCTGATTGCTTTCATATTTGGTAGTGATGTTACTTCTGATATCTAGTTGGGAAATTGTTCAAATGAAAATAATTGCAACCGAGATGTCCCTTTTGGGTAAAAAAATGTGATTTTTGGTAAAAAAAAAACTTCAACTCCAAAACCCACTGGGCAGCTTGGTCTGAAATATGATGGGAACATTCTTAGAGGTGACTTAATTTATATTTGTTCATGACAAGATCATTCCATCAGTAATATGCAAAATTAGTGTGACTTTTTTGGTCAAAAATTTAGATTTGTTCATGACAAGATGATTCCATCAGTAATATGCAAAATTAGCGTGACTTTTTGGTCAAAAATCTTTAATTCCGAAACTACTCAGCAGATTGGGCTGAAATTTAATTTGGACGTATCTGAGGGGGTATGGATGAAGAAATATTAAGCAAATAATGATCTCACACAGTAATATGCAAAGTAGGTGTAAAATGTGAATTTTGGTCAAAAATTTATATCTCAATAAGTACAAGTTTGGTCAACTGCAGTGCCAAAGACACAGTAAAGGCTGACCCAATTCACGTAGATTGGCACTCAGAGAATGTTTACTATGTAAAAGTTCATTCCAACACCAAAACAGCCAATCAGGAAACAGTTGTACTATGTAAACGTTCGAAAAATGAGATTACGATATGTTATCAGGCAACATATACAGTCGTCATTGTGTCCTTGCACTGCAGTTGGATATGGGTGATACCTAGGGTACAGGGCAAGTGTTGGATTTGAGTCAGGTTAACTTACATTGCTAAATATTGCCAACTGTGGCCATTTTAAACAGATGACAATTATACATTTTAGGAATTTAAGAATTTAAGGTATTTACTATCACTAGACGTTATTTATTTGACCATTGATGTTTATTTTTTGTATATTTCCGAGCTCTCAAATTAAATCTCACAAGTTAGAGTTGGAGTTAGAGTGTCTTTCCTTCACGATCGTACTTACGACCTTCAGGTCGCCCTCTAGTGGTAAACTTAGCAACAGCGCGAGCATCTGTGGGTTTGTCCAGCATGTGGAGCTTTGGTGTTAATGCTACATGTGGAAAGTGAACTCTTAGATACATAAACATACCTCTGATATTAGTAGCTGTACTGGAATAATTATATATAATCTCCCAGTGTAATGTATTTTTTTTAGTCCACTGTAAAATATAATCCGGGTAAGGTTTATGCTCATGCACAAGAATGGGCCTGGATTAAATTTTACGTTGTACACCATAACATTGTATCCACCTATAAAATAACATCCGGTCCTATCTACTATCGCCAGTTCCAAATGAGTTGTGATTGGTTGTGTGTGTTATTAGAGAATGGTCGTTATATTTTCAATCTACACACAAAACAAAGCTTCATTCTCAAACATCTGGAGGAGGGCGGAGGTCGGAAAATCGAGGGCAAGTACTTCCGAAATTTTCATCCTCTGTTGGAGGGTTACTTTAGAAAAACTGTGATTAGAAGGGTGTACTTGAAAATAAAATAAATAATTCTGTTGAAATAGATTTTTATTATGCACACTATCACATACATCTAGGGGCATACTAGCCTAGAATCCAATCGATTGGTGATTTTGATTTCAAATGATGGGTAAATAATGAATTCAAATTCCCCATCCACATGTATTCCATACATAAAGCCTTAAATTATAATATGTATCGGTAAATAAATTATAATTATATAACATCTGAAAATATGTAATAGCTATACCTAAAGTCTAAATATACACTATCAGTACAGGATAAATAACTGCAAAAACAATGAGATAAATAAATAAGTAGTATATCATCAATAATAAATTACATCATCAATACAGCAAGTTCTTTTCATTCCAATAAACAATAGAATATGAATAAAAATAAATAGCAACCATATCAAGATTATAAAATATCATAAACTCGTGTCTTTTGTTGTCATCATAATCCTTGAAAGCCATCTCCTGAATATGTTCATTACCCTCACTACCTTTCATCATAAATCATCAACCCCCATGAATAAATGTAATATCAGCAGTGGTACAATCACTTCCATTTTTACCACCTGCATCACCACCTGCAACCCTAGTACCATTAACTTTGCTGACGTCACCTCTATCATCATCATCATCATCATCATTGGCATCGTCTTCGTCGTCGTCACCACCACCACTACCATCACCACCACCACCACCATTGTCATCATCATCATCATCATCATCATCATCATCGTCGTCGTCGTCGTCTTCGTCGTTGTCACCACCACCACCACCACCACCACCACCACCACCACCACCACCATTATCATCATCATCATTATCATCATCATCACCTTCAGGCAATCCCCCTTGATCCACCTTGTAAAAGTGATGACCTCCCTTCTTTGACCAATAAATTGAGGTGACGGGGGGGGGGGGGGTTCATATAAAACTGAAAGCTCCTTTATATACTTTGAGTAAATACAATCTCAGTTTCAAATAACTACAAGAAGCACAAACTTCGGACAGACACTTTACAAGTCTGTCGGTGATATCAATGCACAGAGCTGTCTTAAAATCAGCTTATTAGAGATGTACCAGTATTATAATCATACCAGTGAGACCTTTTTGTATGTGTAGTACAAGATGCATCCAATAATAATGGCAACGTATTGAAAACATGCCAACGAAGTTTACCCCAACGACATTATTTTAAAATATGCAATAGATGACCAAGGTTCCCAAGTATGATTTTTTTCAAATGGAAATTACTACGCAATCAAAAAATGTCTCAGCAGTGATTTCTATATGGACTCTTGAGTAGAAATTTCACAACCTCACATTTACTCTCTCCCATATGCACTGTATAACAAAACCCCATTCTCATCCGATGACACATACAGGCTGATACAATTCAAACAGTTTTAAATCCCACTGGTTCAATTTCAATGATATTAACGTTTAAAAAATGGAAGATACATTTCTATAAAAGCAAATCTTACCAAGCACTTATTGTTTCATCATGATATGAATAGAATATACTGCCACTAATATTAAATTGTCTTAAAAATTTGCAAGAAACCGATATTTTTACACAGGACATCACATATGTACAAAGCACTAAAATGAACAGCAACTAAAGACATATACATTATAAAATAGGAGTTGTGAGCCAGGTTTTCTCCTTATGATCTTAGATTACAAATATTAGCAGTTATACTCACTTGACTGTTTTATATGACATTCATTGCTACTTTCGAATGCTACTCAAGACATATGAATTGATGTTACTTAACATACATGTAGTCTGTGACCAGGTCATGGCTCACACCATAAGGTGCATGAACATTGCCAAATCTTTCTTAGATATTTTTCTTTTCTGTAAAGGCACAATTTAGAAACGTTTTTAGCCAATGTGAATTCACGTTTTCATAGTTTGGTTACAATTGTTACAAACAGGATTAATTAACTATACAGTTAAATTGAACTTGATGTTCATTGTGCAAAATTGTAGTTCCATATGGTCTCAAATTATTGATAAGCTAGGCCATTACACAACTTCAAAAGAGAGGTATTTTATTTGCTCAAATGAACTGTAGGCATTGTTTAGTGCTCAAGAAGTAGACTTTGTGAAAAGTAAAGTGTGACCACAGTCACTATAATACTAAGAGTTGTTCTTATTTTTTCACTGGCGTTCTTTTTCAGAATCAATGTGTACACAAATTTAGCAGCAAATGTGACATTCATTATATGTGACATTCATTTTTGTTATATATATATTGAAACACCTTGAATGTTACTCATTTGAATTGATTTGACCTTTAAATATACAATGTAGACTGTCATGTTTCAAAGTGTTCGACTATTTTGTCAATATTGGCTAAAGGTTGGCAGTTTTACACACATGAGCCTAGCAAGAAAGTTCAAAAATTTTATGATACATGATTTCACCTAAAAACATTACATCTGTTATCAGAACCACGAAAAGCATTGGTTATTTGCTAGTATCACTTGTTGAGGCAGTTATTTAGTGACACATTTGGTTTTTACACTTTGTACACACAAATTTCAGTCTTTTGTTTTAAGTAAACTTGCTGACAGTTCTTTGCAATCAGTATGGTACCAGTCTTTAAACTTGTCACACTGCATCATGTTGCTTCCACGATCTGGTTGCCTGCAATGGCAGTAGATGGGCAACATTAACGTTTTCCTGATTTTATGGTCCGTCGTCTTCTCCATGACGTGAAAATCTCCATGATTTGATGTTGAAAACACGTTGCGAGATGGCTTCTCATCGATGTCTGCTCCCACGTAAACTCTGTTGGTTCAAGTCCAAAACATTTGGCTGTTGCATTGGCCATAGCAAATAGTCCACAGTCATCACATCCTACTTGTTTGTGTACGCACGCACTGTATTTTTATACTTATCCCTTCATGAAATAGCAGACAGGCTACAGCCTTCTTTGCTCTTCTATCTAGCCCACACCACATGGAATCATATACATTCACTACGCCTTTGCTGCAGCCAATATTGGATACGGTAACCCAGTGATTTTGGTCTATATTCAGTATTTGGATGAATTCTTGATCTGGTGTGATGATAGCTGTGCCTGCCGTCATTACAAGGACATCCTGTAGACTGTCCATGTGTGGAAACGGATGCTTCAATAGAGCTGGTGCGTGATTCATGACATGGTCAGTCATCCATTGTCCTGGTGTTTTAATGAGTTTACCATACTTGGAATATCTTTCGCTAAACGTGCTCTGTCTCTGTCAATTCTCTTCTTCTTTTTAAGTTTGCAAGTGAATGGCTCTGCTCAAGTATGAATCTTCTTGGTTCCCTTCTGAAGGGTAAGGGACTGGGAAAATGTGGGTCTGCTGGAGTGATTGAAGGCTGACGGTCTATCTGGGACTGGTCTGCTGTAGTGGTTGAATGCTGGTTCTCTGTCTGGGACTGGTCTGCTGTAGTTGTTGAAGGAGTGTGATCTATCTGGGACTGGTCTGCTGGAGTGGTTGAAGGCTGGTGCTCTATCTGGGACTGGTCTGCTGAAGTGGTTGAAGGCTGGTTCTCTGCCTGGGACTGGTCTGCTGTAGTGGTTGAAGGATTGTGATCTATCTGGGACTGGTCTGCTGTAGTGGTTGAGGGATTGTGCTCTATCTGGGACTGGTCTGCTGGAGTGGTTGAAAGTTAGTGCTCTACCTGGGACTGGTCTGCTGTAGTGGTTGAAGGATTGTGCTTTATCTGGGACTGGTCTGCTGGAGTGGTTGAAAGATTGTGCTGTATCTGGGACTGGTCTGCTGGAGCGGTTGAAGGCTGTTGCTCTATCTGGGACTGATCTGCTCGAGTGGTTGAAGGCTGGTGCTCTATCTGGGAATGGTCTACTGGAGTGTTTGAGGGCTGGTGCTCTATCTTGCACTGGTCTGCAGGATTGGTTGAAAGCTGGTTCTCTGTCTGGGACTGGTCTGCTGTAGTGGTTGAAAGCTGGTTCTCTCTCTGGGACTGGTCTACTGGAGTGTTTGAGGGCTGGTGCTCTATCTTGCACTGGTCTGTTGGATTGGTGGAAAGCTGGTTCTCTGTCTGGGACTGGTCTGCTGTAGTGGTTGAAAGCTGGTTCTCTATCTGGGACTGGTCTGCTGTAGTGGTTGAAGGATTGTGCTCTATCTGGGACTGGTCTGCTGGAGTTGTTGAAGGATGGTGCTCTATCTGGGACTGGTCTGCTGGAGTGGTTGAAAGCTGGTGGTCTATCTGGGACTGGTCTACTGTAGTGGTTGAGGGCAGGTGCTCTATCTGGGACTGGTCTGCTGTAGTGGTTGAAAGCTGGTGGTCTATCTGGGACTGGTCTGCTGAAGCGGTTGAAAGTTGGTGCTCTATCTGGGACTGGTCTACTGGAGTGCTTGAGGGCTGGTGCTCTATCTGGCACTGGTCTGCTGGATTGGATGAAAGCTGGTTCTCTATCTCGGACTGTCTGCTGGAGTGGTTGAAGGCTTGTGCTCTATCTGGGACTGGTCTGCTGGAGTAGTTGAAGGCTGGTTCTCTATCTGGGACTGGTCTGCTGGAGTGGTTGAAGGCTTGTGCTCTATCTGGGACTGGTCTGCTGGAGTGGTTGAAGGCTGGTGCTCTATCTGGGACTGGTCTGCTGTAGTGGTTGAAGGCTGGTGCTCTATCTGGGACTGGTCTGCTGGAATGGTTGAAGGCTGGTGGTCTAGCTGGGACTGGTCTGCTGTAGTGGTTGAAGGCTGGTGCTCTATCTGGAACTGGTCTGCTGGAGTGGTTGAAGGCTTGTGCTCTATCTGGGACTGGTCTGCTGTAGTGGTTGAAGGCTTGTGCTCTATCTGGGACTGGTCTGCTGGAGTGGTTGAAGGCTTGTGCTCTATCTGGGACTGGTCATCTGTAGTGGTTGAAGGCTTGTGCTCTATCTGGGACTGGTCTGCTGTAGTGGTTGAAGGCCGGTGCTCTATCTGGGACTGGTCTGCTGGAGTGATTGAAGGCTGGTGCTCTATCTAGGACTGGTCTGCTGGAGTGATTGAAGGCTGGTGCTCTATCTAGGACTGGTCTGCTGGAGTGGTTAAAGGCTTGTGCTATATCTGGGACTGGTCTGCTGTAGTTGTTGAAGGCTGGTTCTCTATCTGGGACTGGTCTGCTGGAGTGATTGAAGGCTGGTGCTCTATCTGGGACTGGTCTGCTGGAGTGGTTGAAGGCTGGTTCTCTATCTGAGACTGGTCTGCTGGAGTGGTTGAAGGCCGGTGCTCTATCTGGGACTGGTCTGCTGGAGTGGTTGAAGGCTGGTGCTCTATCTGGGACTGGTCTGCTGGAGTGGTTGAAGGCCGGTGCTCTATCTGGGACTGGTCTGCTGGAGTGGTTGAAGGCTGGTGCTCTATCTGGGACTGGTCTGCTGGAGGTTGATTATTGATTGATGTGTACGGTTTCAAGTGGGAATAGGCAACACCTATGCAACCTATGGATATAGGCCAACTAAATCGATTCCAAGCATATACCATGGAGCTTTATTCGGAATAGGTTTCAGTTCAGGACCACAAGTTTTTATTTTCTCAAACCTCTGACACTTACCACAACTCTTGATCTAATAAAATATAACAATGTTCAGAACAACATTATAGAGAATATTGACTATATTATATAATATATGATTATTATTTTTCAATTCTTTACAAACATAATGTGCATCAAAGTATTATAGACATATAATGTATGAATTTTGGAAGTGGAAAACTCTGGAGTACTCTGGAGGGGATACTATTTTACAGGTCTCAGTATGGCTATGATGGTAAATGGGTTATACGTATGACAGAGATATTATAACTTCAGACATCAGACTATGGACAACTGAACCTGTTACAAACACTGAAACAGGGACAGTAAACAAGCAAATTGGATTTATTACACTTGGCTCAGCATGTTTAAACAGCAGAGACTTGTAGTACACACCATGGTTTGATAAGAACAGATTTATTGCCTCTTTATGTGTACATGAAATACCAGGGGAACTGTAAATTTATGTAAAGTGGCCATAAAACTGTTCTTATCAAATGATGGAATGTAATACTTGTCTGTACTTCCAACATGCTGAGCCAAAAGTTATTAATCTAATTCAGTTGTTTACTTTCCCTGTAACAGGCTCTGTTCGTCCATGGTCTGATGTCTGAAGTTGTATTTTTCAGCTGAATACAAGCATCATGTGTATCAAAGCATATATTTACCAACATGTTTAACACTATCCATTCTGAAAAAAGTATGGATTTTGGAAGTGCCAAACTTAGTACTCAGGGGGGAGGGGGATACTATTTTACTGGTCTCAGCATGGCTGTTGCAGTGAATATGATGGGAAACAGGCTATGTATGACAGAGTTATTATTGTTCAGTTGACTACAAGCATCATGTGTATCAAAGTATAGATAAATTTACCAAGATATTTACTGCTTTCTCTTGTGAAAATGTATGAAATTTTAATGTACTAAGTACTTCAGGGTGATACTATTTTACAGGACCATTATCTAACTAAATAATCATACTTACCAATTCTTGCATGTCACTTGAGATGGTCTTCCAATAAAACCTGGATGAAATCTTCTTCACAGTCTTTGTTGATGCCGAGATGGCCGACATTGGAGAAACATGACATTCTTTGAAAACTTCCTCCCTTTCTTGTTGGGTTAGTAACACTTGCTTAGAACCATCACTATCCTTTCCAATGAAGAGGAATGTCTTGCCTGGAAGACACAATGTTTTAAAAACATTAACATTAAAATAAATGTGATTTTGTCATCAAATCTTGGTATCAACATAGTTCTAAAGAAAGTAATTTCAATTATGTCAGAGTTGAGTTGAGGAATTAATCAGCATACCAGTGTTTGTAGTTTATCTAGTTACAATTAACTTGACTTTCACTAATAATCAATCCAAAATGACCCCCCCCCCCCACCCGTCATAATTGGTTGTACCAATCTGAACCATGACAATTTTAGAAGAGTGTTGACAAGGATATGAAGAAGGTTGATTTTCAGTAATGAGTACTGAATGTACAAAAAATGCGACAATCTTCTGTTTGAATGTGCTGCCATCTTTTGTTTTTCACACGCAACATGCCTTATACAGTTCGAAACAGGGCCAGGGTGCCCTGGCCAAACAATGACAAAACGTTTTGGCTACCGAACGCACCCCTGCTTACACATTACACGTTTGAATGGTAGTTGAAATACTAAATTAACAGAGTGAGGAAGTGAGACATATTTTCATCAGATGGATTGTGTTTGGTGGTTTCTTTGATATTGTAATACTTTGTATTATTTCTACAATTTATGTACAGTGCCACGTCACCGCGACTAGTCCTGCTTACATATATGTCCTTCTCCTGTCAGTAATCTAGACCCGTGCACCGTCTGCAAGCAAGACTACATCTCATAAATCACACATACACAAGCGTGTGTACACGTGTAATAGCAAAATATTAGAAACTCGAAATGGTGATGTGTCCTAGTTTGAAATTGTCTGACTAAGTCACAGTAAACTGACAGGGAATATATATCCCCATCCCACAATCCCACATTTCAAGTAAGTAAATACACCCGAACTTATTATTACTTTACCAAGAATTTTCATGATGGAGTTTCGGCAAAACGGCTGGTTTAACACTTCCAAGAGGACGAAATTTTACAGTCACGAACGATAAATACGTACGCATGTGCATAAGCCTTACCCGGATACTATTTTACATGGACGAAATATTTCGCAAGACGGGTATTCCAAATGAGTGCTACGTCATGATTTCCTAATGTCGGCAGTATCCCTCCGAGCCTATCGGTGTGAGGGAATCATTCGTTCTCGATGACGTAGCATGAATGAGAAATACCGGAAGATTATTTATTTATTATATACATACACCCACTATTTTTTTTTCTATTATGATGACAATTTTGAACAAAAATATTCTCAAACTTATGCTGAACGCGCATCAATTTTCTGAAGTGATGGGGCTACAGCGCTCAGCTGTTCATTCAGTTTCAGATTGTAGTCGCCATTGCAACAGCTGCCGTCGCTACTACTACTACTAAGGTATATGTTGAGATCAGTAAAATTACGCCACAAACTTTCAGGTAGGGAATATTTTGCCAACGTTGGGACGTTTGTCAAGAGTAGTGATTAATTCTTTGACAAAATATAGACACATTGATCGGAAAAAAATGATACATACGGAGAGACTGACTAAGGAACGGATGCCTACACCGGTTATGCATAGAACTCGGCTCATAGTCATACTGTGCTGAACGCAGCAGCCACCTCTCCATCAGCCACCGCACGGGGGCACTGTTCACAGTAGCCTCAATAGCTCAAACCACAGACACTCGTGACTTTGCTCAAACTATACATAGCTTGTCCGTCAGCAAGGAAACAATAGATGCATGGGCCAACGCATTTTAATTGCTGTAAGTAGTAGTGATACTACCTATGAATACTAACATTTGTTCCTGGAAGAATAATTGTTGTCTTTATTGAAATTATTAATCTTTTCATGTTCCACCATGTAACGTATAGGCATGTATAGCAATAGGGAATCATTGGACATAATAGTAAATATTCCTGTGCACTCTAACCAACTAGTACACATTATCAGTATGCATCTCAGCTATAGCCCTGTATAAGTGGTTTGAAATAATTATTGTCATTGATACCCAGCAGACACGACTTTTTGTACTCAATATGGCCTTCTGGGTAATTTCCAATCTAATAGTATGAGCTGTAATTGACAAACAATAGAGTGTACACACATTTTAATCGCTGTAAGTAGTAGTGATACTACCTATGAATACTAACATTTGTCCCTGGAAGTATAATTATTGTCTTTATTGGAATTATTAATCGTTTCATGTTCCACCATGTAACGTATAGGCATATGCCAGTAGGGATGGAGAGTCAGTGGATATTTGAATAAGTTATATCTCCAATAATATTGAGTGTGCATTCTAACCAACTAGTACATACTTTCAGTATGCATCTCAGCTATAACCCTGTATAAGTGGTTTGAAATAATTATTGTCATTGATACCCAGCAGACACGACTTTGTGTACTCATATGGTCTTCTGAGTAATTTCAAATCTAATACAAGGAGCTGTAATTGACAAACAATAGAGTGTGCACACATTTCAAATATTCAATGTAGTAGTGATACTACCTATGAATACTTAAATTTATCTCTGGAAGAATAAATATTGTCTTTATTACTTTTCATGTTCCACCACGTAACGAATAAGCATATATAGGAATGGGGAATCAGTGGATATTTGAATAAATATTTCTGCAAAAATATTCCTGTGCATTCTAACCAACTAGTACACACTATCAGTATGCATCTCAGCTATAACCCTGTATAGGTGGTTTGAAATAATTATTGTCATTCATACCCAGCAGACACAACTTTTTGAACTCAATATGGCCTTCTGGGTAATTTCCAATCAAATTCTATGAGCTGTAATTGACAAAGAATAGAGTGTTCACACATTTTTATAGCTGTAAGTAGTAGTGATACTACCTATGAATACTAACATTTGTCCCTGGAAGAATAAATATTGTCTTTATTGAAACTATTAATCTGTTCATATTCCACCATGTAACGTATAGGCATGTATAGGGATGGGGGGTCAGTGGATATTTCAATAAGTTATTTCTACAAAAATATTGAGTGTGCATTCTAACCAACTAGTACACACTATCAGTATGCATCTCAATTATTGTCTTTATTGAAATTATTAATCTTTTCATGTTCCACCATGTAACGTATAGGCATATGCCAGTAGGGATGGAGAGTCAGTGGATATTTGAATAAGTTACATGTATATCTCCAATAATATTGAGTGTGCACTCTAACCAACTAGTACACACTATCAGTATGCATCTCAGCTATAACCCTGTATAGGTGGCTTGAAATAATTATTGTCATTGATACCCAGCAGACACGACTTTGTGTACTCATATGGCCTTCTGGGTAATTTCAAATCTAATACTAACAGCTGTAATTGACAAAGAATAGAGTGTGCACACATTTTTATAGCTGTAAGTAGTAGTGATACTACCTATGAATACTTAAATTTATCTCTGGAAGAATAAATATTGTCTTTATTTAAATTATTAAACTTTTCATATTCCACCATGTTACTTATAGGCATATATAGGGATGGGGAGTCAGTAGATATTTGAATAATTATTTCTCCAATAATATTGAGTGTGCATTCTAACCAACTAGTACACATTATCAGTATGCATCTCAGCTATAACCCTGTATAGAGGTGCGGTATTGTTGGATTGCCACAATAGCTTGATCTCAGATAAATAGCGGTTATTGGCTATTTACCAAAACAGCTTGATTCAATCTTGATTTGAGCTAAATAGCGGCTATTGGCTATTTATTGGATTGCCAAAATAGTTTCATCCCCAAAATAGCTTGATTCGAGATAAATAGTGGCTGTTGTCTATTTCCTTTGTTGCCAAAATAGCTTGATCTGAAGGTAAATAGCAGCTACTGGGGATTTATTGAATTACCAAAATAGCTGAATCTCAGATAAATAGCGGCTATTGGCTATTCAACTTAATACTATTAGCCATAAATAGCCAGGTAATAGCTTGCTATCAGCTATTATAAAAACGGGAATATGGTGTGATTATCTCCCTGGGTAGCTATTCAAGCTAAGAGCCATTGACAGCTGCTGTTAGCCATTAATAGCCGCTATTAGCTATTAATAGCCTACTACCAGCTATCAACCCCTTGCACTCTTCAGGACATGGCTATTCAGCTATTCAAGCTATTAGCTATTAATAGCCGATATTAGCCACTAATAGCCAGCTAATATCTAGCTAACATCTATTCAATATTGGCCATAAATAGCCAGATAATAGCTTGTTATCAGCTATTGTCAAACTGGGCATATGGTATAAATATCTCCCTAGGTAGCTATTCAAGCTGATAGCCATTACTAGCCGCTAATAGCCATTACTAGCCGACTACGAACTAACAACTCCCAACAGTCTCCAGGACCTGGCTATTAAGATATTCAAGCTATTAGCCATTAATAGCCGCTATTAGCCATTAATAGCCAGCTAATAGCCAGCTAACAGCTAACAACCCCCAGTACTCTCCCACACATGGCTATTCAGCTATTCAAGCTATTAGCCATTAATAGCTGCTGTTAGCCATTTATAGCCAGCTAATAGCCGGCTACCAGCTATTTATCTATTTATTGCATCCCTTTTGTATCAGGGGACTCACTAAGATTGTAAAGAGCAGCACTAAGAAAAATTAAAAATACATACACTACCATAAAGACGAGTAAAAAACATATACAGGAACAAACAACAAAATAAACCAAAGTAAGGTAAGAATATTGATAAAACGACAATACAAATAAAAATGTATGCTTCAAATGTTAGTTGTCAGAAAATCTAACGGCTAAACTATTCTATATTAGTTTTAACAAAATCTTTTCTGTTTTCAATTGCTTCAATAAGGTATTGTTTGACAAGTTTATCTATTTGTTTACTTATAGACTGAGCATTGTAGTGTTTTGTATTATCTCCTATAAATAAACAGAGTAGTTCTTTCCTTTGTTTAAAATCTTGATATAAATTCAACTCCTTATTGTTGAGTAATAGTTCTTCTGTTCCTTTCATTAAGATCTGTTGTTGTGTAGAATGGCTTTCACATGTAAAAAGAAAGTGTTCAACTGTCTTTCCATTTGAGCTCGTCATTTTTAAATATGATATGTTTGATTTTATTATCTGAAAGAGTTTGAATTTGGTCTTTATCAATATTAAGGTCTATTAACACATTATTTACAGTTTTCCACCAATTCCAGGACAGTTTTATCACATTTCTTTCAGATTCTTCACTAATGGAATTGAGATGGTTAAAGACACATTTAGTCCATCATGATTCATCTAAATTACAAAGTCTTTTAAAGTACTTTAATCTGAACAAATCAAAATTACTTGACATAGCATCATTATATTATCAGGTGTTAAGGTGTTTAGAACATACTGTACTCCTTGACTCTTCAAATAATAAATCTCGATCATGGTTTGTTTTTTCATTCATTTAATTTCAACAAACTTAACTCTTGGGGTTAATAGCCAGCTATTAGATTGCTATTAATGGCTAATAGCTTGAACAGCTGCATAGCCAGCCCATGGAGAAAGCTGAGAGGTTGATAGCTGATAGCCAGCTATTAGCTAGCTATTAATGGCTAATAGCGGCTATTAATGGCTAATAGCTTAAATAGCTGCGTAGCCAGCCCATGGAGAAAGCTGAGAGGTTGATAGCTGATAGCCAGCTCTTAGCTGGCTATTAATGGCTAATAGCTTAAATAGCTGCATAGCTAGCCCACATACAAAGCTGAGAGGTTGATAGCGGATAGCCAGCTATTAGCTGGCTATTAATGGCTAATAGCGGCTATTAATGGCTAATAGCTTGAATAGCTGCATAGCCAGCCCATGGAGAAAGCTGAGAGGTTGATAGCTGATAGCCAGCTATTAGCTGGCAATTGATGGCTAATAGCGGCTATTAATGGTTAATAGCTAGAACAGCTGCATAGCCAGCCCATGGAGAAAGCTGAGAGGTTGATAGCTGATAGCCGGCTATTAGCTGGCTATTAATGGCTAATAGCGGCTATTAATGGCTAATAGCTTGAATAGCTACATAGCCAGCCCATGGAGAAAGCTGAGAGGTTGATAGCTGATAGCCAGCTATTAGCTGGCTATTAATGGCTAATACCGGCTATTAATGGCTAATAGCTTGAATAGCTACATAGCCAGCCCATGGAGAAAGCTGAGAGGTTGATAGCTGATAGCCAGCTATTAGCTGGCTATTAATGGCTAATAGCGGCTATTAATGGCTAATAGCTTGAATAGCTACATAGCCAGCCCACGGAGAAAGCTGAGATGTTGATAGCTGATAGCCAGCTATTTGCTGGCTATTAATGGCTAATAGCGGCTATTAATGGCTAATAGCTTGAATAGCTGCATAGCCAGCCCATGGAGAAAGCTGAGAGGTTGATAGCTGGTAGCCAGCTACTAGCTTGCTATTAATGGCTAATAGTGGCTATTAATGGCTAATAGCTTAAATAGCTGCATAGCCAGCCCATGGAGAAAGCTGAGGGGTTGATAGTGGATAGCCAGCTATTAGCTGGCTATTAATGGCTAATAGCTTAAATAGCTGCGTAGCCAGCCCATGGAGAAAGCTGAGAGGTTGATAACTATAGCCAGCTATTAGCTGGCTATTAATGGCCAATAGCTTAAATAGCTGCATAGCCAGCCCAAAGAGAAAGCTGAGAGGTTGATAGCGGATAGCCAGCTATTAGCTGGCTATTAATGGCTAATAGTGGCTATTAATGGCTAATAGCTTGAATAGCTGCATAGCCAGCCCATGGAGAAAGCTGAGGGGTTGATAGCTTATAGCCAGCTATTAGCTGGCTATTAATGGCTAATAGCGGCTATTAATGGCTAATAGCTTGAATAGCTGCATAGCCAGCCCATGGAGAAAGCTGAGGGGTTGATAGCGGATAGCCAGCTATTAGCTGGCTATTAATGGCTAATAGCGGCTATTAATGGCTAATAGCTTAAATAGCTGCATAGCCAGCCCATGGAGAAAGCTGAGAGGTTGATAGCTGATAGCCAGCTATTAGCTGGCTATTAATGGCTAATAGTGGCTATTAATGGCTAATAGCTTGAATAGCTGCATAGCCAGCCCACGGAGAAAGCTGAGATGTTGATAGCTGATAGCCAGCTATTTGCTGGTTATTAATGGCTAATAGCGGCTATTAATGGCTAATAGCTTGAATAGCTGCATAGCCAGCCCACGGAGAAAGCTGAGAGGTTGATAGCTGATAGCCAGCTATTAGCTGGCTATTAATGGCTAATAGCGGCTATTAATGGCTAATAGCTTGAATAGCTGCATAGCCAGCCCATGGAGAAAGCTGAGAGGTTGATAGCTGATAGCCAGCTATTTGCTGGCTATTAATGGCTAATAACGGCTATTAATAGCTAATAGCTTGAATAGCTGCATAGCCAGCCCACAGAGAAAGCTGAGATGTTGATAGCTGATAGCCAGCTATTTGCTGGCTATTAATGGCTAATAGCGGCTATTAATAGCTAATAGCTTGAATAGCTGCATAGCCAGCCCACAGAGAAAGCTGAGAGGTTGATAGCTGATAGCCAGCTGTTAGCTGGCTATTAATGGCTAATAGCTTGAATAGCTGCATAGCCAGCCCATGGAGAAAGCTGAGAGGTTGATAGCTGATAGCCAGCTATTAGCTGGCTATTAATTGCTAATAGTGGCTATTAATGGCTAATAGCTTGAATAGCTGCATAGCCAGCCAACGGAGAAAGCTGAGATGTTGATAGCTGATAGCCAGCTATTTGCTGGCTAGTAATGGCTAATAGCGGCTATTAATGCCTAATAGCTTAAATAGCTGCATAGCCAGCCCATGGAAAAAGCTGAGAGGTTGATAGCTGATAGCCAGCTATTTGATGGCTATTAATGGCTTATAGCGGCTATTAATGGCTAATAGCTTGAATAGCTGCATAGTCAGCCCATGGGGAAAGCTGAGAGGTTGATAGCTGATAGCCAGCTATTTGCTGGCTATTAATGGCTAATAGCGGCTATTAATGGCTAATAGCTTAAATAGCTGCATTGCCAGCCAATGGAGAAAGCTGAGGGGTTGATAGCGGATAGCCAGCTATTAGCTGGCTATTAATGGCTAATAGCGGCTATTAATGGCTAATAGCTTAAATAGCTGCACAGCCAGCCCATGGAGAAAGCTGAGAGGTTGATAGCTGATAGCCAGCTATTAGCTGGCTATTAATGGCTAATAGTGGCTATTAATGACTAATAGCTTGAATAGCTGCATAGCCAGCCCATGGAGAAAGCTGAGAGGTTGATAGCTGATAGCCAGCTATTAGCTGGCTATTAATGGCTAATAGTGGCTATTAATGGCTAATAGCTTGAATAGCTGCATAGCCAGCCCACTGAGAAAGCTGAGATGTTGATAGCTGATAGCCAGCTACATGTATTTGCTGGCTATTAATGGCTAATAGCGGCTATTAATGGCTAATAGCTTGAATAGCTGCATAGCCAGCCCATGGAGAAAGCTGAGATGTTGATAGCTGATAGCCAGCTATTTGCTGGCTATTAATGGCTAATAGCGGCTATTAATGGCTAATAGCTTGAATAGCTGCATAGCCAGCCCATGGAGAAAGCTGAGAGGTTGATAGCTGATAGCCAGCTATTTGCTGGCTATTAATGGCTAATAGCGGCTATTAATGGCTAATAGCTTAAATAGCTGCATAGCCAGCCAATGGAGAAAGCTGAGGGGTTGATAGCGGATAGCCAGCTATTAGCTGGCTATTAATGGCTAATAGCGGCTATTAATGGCTAATAGCTTAAATAGCTGCATAGCCAGCCCATGGAGAAAGCTGAGAGGTTGATAGCTGATAGCCAGCTATTAGCTGGCTATTAATGGATAATAGTGGCTATTAATGAATAATAGCTTGAATAGCTGCATAGCCAGCCCATGGAGAAAGCTGAGATGTTGATAGCTGATAGCCAGCTATTTGCTGGCTATTAATGGCTAATAGCGGCTATTAATGGCTAATAGCTTGAATAGCTGCATAGCCAGCCCATGGAGAAAGCTGAGAGGTTGATAGCTGGTAGCCAGCTATTAGCTTGCTATTAATGGCTAATAGCGGCTATTAATGGCTAATAGCTTAAATAGCTGCATAGCCAGCCCATGGAGAAAGCTGAGAGGTTGATAGCTGATAGCCAGCTATTAGCTGGCTATTAATGGCTAATAGCGGCTATTAATGGCTAATAGCTTGAACAGCTGCATAGCTGCATAGCCAGCCCATGGGGAAAGCTGAGAGGTTGATAGCGGATAGTCAGCTATTAGCTGGCTATTAATGGCTAATAGCGGCTATTAATAGCTAATAGCTTGAATAGCTGCAAAGCCAGCCCACAGAGAAAGCTGAGAGGTTGATAGCTGATAGCCAGCTATTAGCTGGCTATTAATGGCTAATAGCGGCTATTAATGGCTAATAGCTTGAATAGCTGCATAGCCAGCCCATGGAGAAAGCTGAGAGGTTGATAGCTGATAGCCAGCTATTAGCTGGCTATTAATGGCTAATAGTGGCTATTAATGGCTAATAGCTTGAATAGCTGCATAGCCAGCCCACGGAGAAAGCTGAGATGTTGATAGCTGATAGCCAGCTATTTGCTGGCTATTAACGGCTAATAGCGGCTATTAATGGCTAATAGCTTGAATAGCTGCATAGCCAGCCCATGGAGAAAGCTGAGAGGTTGATAGCTGATAGCCAGCTATTTGCTGGCTATTAATGGCTAATAGCGGCTATTAATGGCTAATAGCTTAAATAGCTCCATAGCCAGGCAATGGAGAAAGCTGAGGGGTTGATAGCGGATGGCCAGCTATTAGCTGGCTATTAATGGCTAATAGCGGCTATTAATGGCTAATAGCTTAAATAGCTGCATAGCCAGCCCATGGAGAAAGCTGAGAGGTTGATAGCTGATAGCCAGCTATTAGCTGGCTATTAATTGGCTAATAGTGGCTATTAATGACTAATAGCTTGAATAGCTGCATAGCCAGCCCATGGAGAAAGCTGAGATGTTGATAGCTGATAGCCAGCTATTTGCTGGATATTAATGGCTAATAGCGGCTATTAATGGCTAATAGCTTGAATAGCTGCATAGCCAGCCCATGGAGAAAGCTGAGTGGTTGATAGCTGGTAGCCAGCTATTAGCTTGCTATTAATGGCTAATAGCGGCTATTAATGGCTAATAGCTTAAATAGCTGCATAGCCAGCCCATGGAGAAAGCTGAGAGGTTGATAGCTGATAGCCAGCTATTTGCTGGCTATTAATTGGCTAATAGTGGCTATTAATGACTAATAGCTTGAATAGCTGCATAGCCAGCCCATGGAGAAAGCTGAGATGTTGATAGCTGATAGCCAGCTATTTGCTGGATATTAATGGCTAATAGCGGCTATTAATGGCTAATAGCTTGAATAGCTGCATAGCCAGCCCATGGAGAAAGCTGAGAGGTTGATAGCTGGTAGCCAGCTATTAGCTTGCTATTAATGGCTAAAAGCGGCTATTAATGGCTAATAGCTTAAATAGCTGCATAGCCAGCCCATGGAGAAAGCTGAGGGGTTGATAGTGGATAGCCAGCTATTAGCTGGCTATTAATGGCTAATAGCGGCTATTAATGGCTAATATCTTAAATAGCTGCATAGCCAGCCCATGGAGAAAGCTGAGAGGTTGATAGCTGATAGCCAGCTATTAGCTGGCTATTAATGGCTAATAACGGCTATTAATGGCTAATAGCTTGAACAGCTGCATAGCTGCATAGCCAGCCCATGGAGAAAGCTGAGAGGTTGATAGCTGATAGCTGGCTATTAATGGCTAATAGCGGCTATTAATGGCTAATAGCTTGAATAGCTGCATAGCCAGCCCGTGGAGAAAGCTGAGAGGTTGATAACTGATAGCTAGCTATTAGCTGGCTATTAATGGCTAATAGCGGCTATTAATGGCTAATAGCTTGAATAGCTGCATAGCCAGCCCATGGAGAAAGCTGAGGGGTTGATAGCGGATAGCCAGCTATTAGCTGGCTATTAATGGCTAATAGCGGCTATTAATGGCTAATAGCTTAAATAGCTGCATAGCCAGCCCATGGAGAAAGCTGAGAGGTTGATAGCTGATAGCCAGCTATTAGCTGGCTATTAATGGATAATAGTGGCTATTAATGAATAATAGCTTGAATAGCTGCATAGCCAGCCCATGGAGAAAGCTGAGATGTTGATAGCTGATAGCCAGCTATTTGCTGGCTATTAATGGCTAATAGCGGCTATTAATGGCTAATAGCTTGAATAGCTGCATAGCCAGCCCATGGAGAAAGCTGAGAGGTTGATAGCTGGTAGCCAGCTATTAGCTTGCTATTAATGGCTAATAGCGGCTATTAATGGCTAATAGCTTAAATAGCTGCATAGCCAGCCCATGGAGAAAGCTGAGAGGTTGATAGCTGATAGCCAGCTATTAGCTGGCTATTAATGGCTAATAGCGGCTATTAATGGCTAATAGCTTGAACAGCTGCATAGCTGCATAGCCAGCCCATGGGGAAAGCTGAGAGGTTGATAGCGGATAGTCAGCTATTAGCTGGCTATTAATGGCTAATAGCGGCTATTAATAGCTAATAGCTTGAATAGCTGCAAAGCCAGCCCACAGAGAAAGCTGAGAGGTTGATAGCTGATAGCCAGCTATTAGCTGGCTATTAATGGCTAATAGCGGCTATTAATGGCTAATAGCTTGAATAGCTGCATAGCCAGCCCATGGAGAAAGCTGAGAGGTTGATAGCTGATAGCCAGCTATTAGCTGGCTATTAATGGCTAATAGTGGCTATTAATGGCTAATAGCTTGAATAGCTGCATAGCCAGCCCACGGAGAAAGCTGAGATGTTGATAGCTGATAGCCAGCTATTTGCTGGCTATTAACGGCTAATAGCGGCTATTAATGGCTAATAGCTTGAATAGCTGCATAGCCAGCCCATGGAGAAAGCTGAGAGGTTGATAGCTGATAGCCAGCTATTTGCTGGCTATTAATGGCTAATAGCGGCTATTAATGGCTAATAGCTTAAATAGCTCCATAGCCAGGCAATGGAGAAAGCTGAGGGGTTGATAGCGGATGGCCAGCTATTAGCTGGCTATTAATGGCTAATAGCGGCTATTAATGGCTAATAGCTTAAATAGCTGCATAGCCAGCCCATGGAGAAAGCTGAGAGGTTGATAGCTGATAGCCAGCTATTAGCTGGCTATTAATTGGCTAATAGTGGCTATTAATGACTAATAGCTTGAATAGCTGCATAGCCAGCCCATGGAGAAAGCTGAGATGTTGATAGCTGATAGCCAGCTATTTGCTGGATATTAATGGCTAATAGCGGCTATTAATGGCTAATAGCTTGAATAGCTGCATAGCCAGCCCATGGAGAAAGCTGAGTGGTTGATAGCTGGTAGCCAGCTATTAGCTTGCTATTAATGGCTAATAGCGGCTATTAATGGCTAATAGCTTAAATAGCTGCATAGCCAGCCCATGGAGAAAGCTGAGAGGTTGATAGCTGATAGCCAGCTATTTGCTGGCTATTAATTGGCTAATAGTGGCTATTAATGACTAATAGCTTGAATAGCTGCATAGCCAGCCCATGGAGAAAGCTGAGATGTTGATAGCTGATAGCCAGCTATTTGCTGGATATTAATGGCTAATAGCGGCTATTAATGGCTAATAGCTTGAATAGCTGCATAGCCAGCCCATGGAGAAAGCTGAGAGGTTGATAGCTGGTAGCCAGCTATTAGCTTGCTATTAATGGCTAAAAGCGGCTATTAATGGCTAATAGCTTAAATAGCTGCATAGCCAGCCCATGGAGAAAGCTGAGGGGTTGATAGTGGATAGCCAGCTATTAGCTGGCTATTAATGGCTAATAGCGGCTATTAATGGCTAATATCTTAAATAGCTGCATAGCCAGCCCATGGAGAAAGCTGAGAGGTTGATAGCTGATAGCCAGCTATTAGCTGGCTATTAATGGCTAATAACGGCTATTAATGGCTAATAGCTTGAACAGCTGCATAGCTGCATAGCCAGCCCATGGAGAAAGCTGAGAGGTTGATAGCTGATAGCCAGCTATTAGCTGGCTATTAATGGCTAATAGCGGCTATTAATGGCTAATAGCTTGAACAGCTGCATAGCTGCATAGCCAGCCCATGGGGAAAGCTGAGGGGTTGATAGCTGATAGCTGGCTATTAATGGCTAATAGCGGCTATTAATGGCTAATAGCTTGAATAGCTGCATAGCCAGCCCATGGAGAAAGCTGAGAGGTTGATAGCTGATAGCTGGCTATTAATGGCTAATAGCGGCTATTAATGGCTAATAGCTTGAATAGCTGCATAGCCAGCCCGTGGAGAAAGCTGAGAGGTTGATAACTGATAGCTAGCTATTAGCTGGCTATTAATGGCTAATAGCGGCTATTAATGGCTAATAGCTTGAATAGCTGCATAGCCAGCCCATGGAGAAAGCTGAGGGGTTGATAGCTGATAGCTGGCTATTAATGGCTAATAGCGGCTATTAATGGCTAATAGCTTGAATAGCTGCATAGCCAGCCCATGGAGAAAGCTGAGAGGTTGATAGCTGATAGCTGGCTATTAATGGCTAATAGCGGCTATTAATGGCTAATAGCTTGAATAGCTGCATAGCCAGCCCGTGGAGAAAGCTGAGAGGTTGATAACTGATAGCTAGCTATTAGCTGGCTATTAATGGCTAATAGCGGCTATTAATGGCTAATAGCTTGAATAGCTGCATAGCCAGCCCATGGAGAAAGCTGAGAGGTTGATAGCTGATAGCTGGCTATTAATGGCTAATAGCGGCTATTAATGGCTAATAGCTTAAATAGCTGCATAGCCAGCCCATGGAGAAAGCTGAGAGGTTGATAGCTGATAGCTGGCTATTAATGGCTAATAGCGGCTATTAATGGCTAATAGCTTAAATAGCTGCATAGCCAGCCCATGGAGAAAGCTGAGAGGTTGATAGCTGGTAGCCAGCTACTAGCTTGCTATTAATGGCTAATAGCGGCTATTAATGGCTAATAGCTTGAATAGCTGCATAGCCAGCCCATGGACAGTGCTGAGGGTTAGTAGCTGAAAGACAGCTATTACCTGGTTACTAATGGTTACTATCCTTAATAGCTGCCTAGGGCGATATTTATACTTTATTCCTGGTTTTACAGTAGCTGATTGCAAGCTATTACCTGGCTACTAATAGCTAATAGTGGCTAAAAACTACTGGTGGAAAATGAAAATAGCCTGAATAGCCATTTGAAGCTATAATAGATCTATTCTTGTTGCTAATTTAGCTATTAGCCACTTTGCTATTTAGAAGGCTATTATGCAAGCCAACAATACCACAACTGTCTCGATAGATATGCAGCTGTGACCAAAAGAGGTGTGTTTGTTCACTCTTTAAACTGATGATGATGGTCGATGTTCGGCAATCCATGAATAGAAAGGGAACCATATCAAACCATATTATTATACTGTGAGTGTGACGTCAAAGAAAAGTAATATGAGATGTATGGATATTACCATACTTTGACATCACACCTTGGGAATATTAGGGTCTATGTATATACATAGGAAACAGTACATGAAATATCAAGAACTGAAACCCTTTGTGCGACCAATTAAGAGTGAAAGCATTTACATTGTTTTAAAATAACCAGGTTTTAAACTTGTGTGAACAAAAAATGGATGACACTGTAGTTCAACAACAAAGTAACATTATCAACAGAATTCAGTACAATTCGATATCCAACAAACAAGGACGTGAAGGTAGAAAAAACCATCTCATTCTCAGTAGTTTAAATTGTATGAATACTTAAGGCAAAATATTATGTGTTATACAGTATAGTTACCATTTTCACCTCCACTCAGTAGTCTAGTTCCTGTACAGTATCGTTACAATTTACACCTCCACTCACATAGTCTAGTTCCTATACAGTATCATTACAATTTACATCTCCGCTTACTAGTCTAGTTCCTATACAGTATCATTACCATTTTCACCTCCACTCACATAGTCTAGTTCCTATACAATATCATTACAATTTACATATCCACTTACTAGTCTAGTTCCTATACAGTATCATTACAATTTACACCTCCACTCACATAGTCTAGTTCCTATACAGTATCATTACCATTTTCACCTCCACTTACTAGTCTAGTTCCTATACAGTATCGTTACCATATACATATCCACTCACATAGTCTAGTTCATATACAGTATCATTACCATTTTCACCTCCATTTACTAGTCTAGTTCCTATACAGTATCATTAAAATTTACACCTCCACTCACTAGTCTAGTTCCTATACAGTATCATTACAATTTACACCTCCACTTACTAGTCTAGTTCCTATACAATATCATTACCATTTACACCTCCACTCACATAGTCTAGTTCCTATACAGTATCATTACAATTAACACCTCCACTCACATAGTCTAGTTCCTATACAGTATCATTACAATTAACACCTCCACTCACATAGTCTAGTTCCTATACAGTATCATTACAATTTACACCTCCACTTACTAGTCTAGTTCCTATACAGTATCATTACAATTTACACCTCCACTTACTAGTCTAGTTCCTATACAGTATCATTACAATTTACACCTCCACTCACATAGTCTAGTTCCTATACAGTATCATTACAATTTACACCTCCACTTACTAGTCTAGTTCCTATACAGTATCATTACATTTTACACCTCCACTCACATAGTCTAGTTCCTATACAGTATCATTACAATTTACACCTCCACTCACAAGTCAGGTACCTATACAGTACCGTTACCATTTACACCTCCACTCACATAGTCTAGTTCCTATACAGTATCATTACCATTTACACCTCCACTCACTAGTCTAGTTCCTATACAGTATCGTTACCGTTTACACCTCCACTCACTAGTCTAGTTCCTATACAGTATCATTACCATTTACACCTCCACTCACTAGTCTAGTCCCGATACAGTATCATTACCATTTACACCTCCACTCACATAGTCTAGTTCATATACAGTATCGTTACCATTTACACCGCCACTCACTAGTCCAGTTCCTATACAGTATCATTACCATTTTCACCTCCACTCACTAGTCTAGTTCCTATACAGTATCATTACCATTTACACCTCCACTCACATAGTCTAGTTCCTATACAGTATCATTACCATTTACACCGCCACTCACTAGTCTAGTTCCTATATACAGCATCATTACCATTTACACCTCCACTCACTAGTCTAGTTAATTTATCATTACCATTTACACCTCCACTCACATAGTCTAGTTCCGATACAGTATCAATATCATTTACACCTCCACTCACTAGTCTAGTTCCTTTATCATTACCATTTACATATCCACTCACATAGTCTAGTTCCTATACAGTATCATTACCATTTACACCTCCACTCACTAGTCTAGTTCCTTTATCATTACCATTTACACCTCCACTCACTAGTCTAGTTCCTACACAGTATCATTACCATTTACACTGCCACCCACTCGTCTAGTTCCTATACAGTATCATTACCATTTACACCTCCACTCACACAGTCTAGTTCCTATACAGTATCATTACAATTTACATCTCCACCCACTAGTCTAGTTCCTATACAGTATTCTTACCATTTATACCTCTACTCACAGTATAGTCAAAGTCGTTACTCTAGCAGTCATGAGATGTATGAAATACATTTTAAAATCCATCCACAGTCATCAACACGGTCATTAACATAATGTCTTTGTTAATCAATCACAGTCTCTCATAAAGTTGGTGTTTATGTTGGCCCTTAATATGTAATGTCCATATATGGTATATTTGTCAGCTCAGGATGCTTCTCATACAGTGTTTACATCACTATAGCAGTTGGGGTTCACTGATTGGATGAACAACTTTTTGTGCTAATTGAGCGACTTTGACCAGATGTGGTTTAGTTAGAAACGACGTTAGCATCCAGACTGTATATATAAGTTGTACTCTGTACATAGATTGTAAATGTATAACTTTACAACAAACTCCTATCTAGTATTAATATTTATAAGTTGTACTCTGTACATAGATTGTAAATGTATAACTTTACAACTAACTCCTATCTAGTATTAATATTTATAAGTTGTACTCTGTACATAGATTGTAAATGTATAACTTTACAACTAACTCCTATCTAGTATTAATATTTATAAGTTGTACTCTGTACATAGATTGTAAATGTATAACTTTACAATAAACTCCTATCTAGTATTAATATTTATAAGTTGTATTCTGTACATAGATTGTAAATGTATAACTTTACAACTAACTCCTATCTAGTATTAATATTTATAAGTTGTACTCTGTACATAGACTGTAAATGTATAACTTTACAACTAACTCCTATCTAGTATTAATATTTATAAGTTGTACTCTGTACATAGACTGTAAATGTATAACTTTACAACAAACTCCTATCTAGTATTAATATTTATAAGTTGTACTCTGTACATAGATTGTAAATGTATAACTTTACAACTAACTCCTATCTAGTATTAATATTTATAAGTTGTACTCTGTACATAGACTGTAAATGTATAACTTTACAACTAACTCCTATCTAGTATTAATATTTATAAGTTGTACTCTGTACATAGACTGTAAATGTATAACTTTACAACAAACTCCTATCTAGTATTAATATTTATAAGTTGTACTCTGTACATAGATTGTAAATGTATAACTTTACAACTAACTCCTATCTAGTATTAATATTTATAAGTTGTACTCTGTACATAGATTGTAAATGTATAACTTTACAACTAACTCCTATCTAGTATTAATATTTATAAGTTGTACTCTGTACATAGATTGTAAATGTATAACTTTACAATAAACTCCTATCTAGTATTAATATTTATAAGTTGTATTCTGTACATAGATTGTAAATGTATAACTTTACAACTAACTCCTATCTAGTATTAATATTTATAAGTTGTACTCTGTACATAGACTGTAAATGTATAACTTTACAACTAACTCCTATCTAGTATTAATATTTATAAGTTGTACTCTGTACATAGATTGTAAATGTATAACTTTACAACTAACTCCTATCTAGTATTAATATTTATAAGTTGTACTCTGTACATAGACTGTAAATGTATAACTTTACAACTAACTCCTATCTAGTATTAATATATATAATTTGTACTCTGTACATAGACTATAAATGTATTAATCTAACTATAGTAAGGGTGAAAGAAGGTGAAAAACCAAAGTATTGGACAATTTGGATACATTCATCAAATTATGATGACGATGATACAGAATAAACAAGAATTAACAAAGGAGGGGGTGATGCATAGTGATGCATTACTATCTCTGTTGTATCATTGAGTTCATCTTTATGGCCAATTTTGTAATACCTGTACTGAAAGCTGGATACTCCATATACAATATCGTCATATATTTGTTGGCCTAGAATCCGGGCAATTTGGGATTTTGAATTTTGGTTATGGGATATAACCAAAATACACAATCCTTATTTGCCTTGATTCTGTGGCTAAACATTTGTGAGAAAAGCACCTCAAAAGTTGGTGTTTTCAAAATTACTTGTTTTAACCTCATTAGTCTAACCTGAGCTCTGTACTTCTGACTGCCTAGAATCAAGTGAAAGCAGCAAGTTGTCATAGACTGTTCTACAAAAGTTGATAAATTATTAAAGCTAAACTAGCTACAACTGGAATTATTTTTTGGAACTGTCATTTCGATATAATGACATTCATCCTGAAAAGTATGTAATCAACTATCGGTAATTGTATAAATGTGAGTCACAACATAATAATAGGTAGGAGAATACACAATTTTGGTTGGTCAAATAAACAGTCACTCACTGCTACTTGTGTAATGACTGGTAGAAGCTTGCAAAATTCTCACTCTATAAAGTACTGTGATACTGTAAGTATAAAAGAATATTATGGTATTCCTTAGTATAGAATACAGTAGATAACAGGGTATGGGCTTTGCATATAAATTACTGACCATTAAACAAGTTACAGTCAGTGGTACATACAGGTGACAAAAAATAACCCCCCCCCCCCAAAAAAAAAAAAAAAAAAAAAAAAAAAAAAAAAAAAAAAATTAAAGAAAGAAAAAAGATAGACGTTTCAGACCACGCCCCTTTAACAGTTCCAATCCAGAAAAGTGGTGTTACTGGAGAAATGAATGTATTTTTGTGAACTTTGGATGCATACCAATATTATTAGTTTGCCCATTGAAGCCTTAAAGGGAACCAAGAGTCATTATGTCTATACAAATTGTCATCTAAAACCAAAAAACTCTCAGGAAATACAATTATTTCATTGAGTGGTGTTCCCCTTTAACTCATTTTTAGCACAACTGAATTGATAAAGTTCAGTAGTGCTGTAGGAATCGCTAAGTGTGTGTGTGTGTGTGTGTGTGAGTGTGTGTGTGTGTGTGTGTGTGTGTGTGTGTGTGTGTAAACAACTTAAATTAAAAAACTGCTAGACAGATTGCTTTGATATTTGGTGGTCATGTTACTTCGATTGTCTATTTGGGAAATTGTTCAAATGAAAATGATCGCATCAGAAATGTGCATTTTACGTTTCAAAATGTGATTTGTTGTATTACAAAATACTTTGACTTCAGCCTGGAAATGTAAGATTCTTGTTTTATTGATGCAATGAAATCATTAAATCTTTTATGGGCTACTTCACATGTCAATGTCAATGCTGTAAAGATTAACATCTGTTTAAAATTGCTTGGCAACCTAGGCCTGTTAAATATCCAAAAGTGAACTCACATGCTAAAATATTGATACCTCACCCACAGCAACCTCCAATTGATGGCGGATGTGGGGAATGTAACAACAGGGTTGTGTAGGCAAATTAAACATTTGGCAGGTGAACACATATATGCTAAAGCTACTACAGTGTAGACTATACTCATAGCAACAATGAATTAGTGATATATATATTGTACAATAACATCATTGGTATAAGGCAAGTGGATAGATATGTAATCATGATGGTTGAATGTTTAGAGTGGCCTGCTAGGAATCTGCAGGTTGCAGGTTGTAGAGTCATGATGGTTGAATGTTTAGAGTTGCTGGCTAGGAATCTGCAGGTTGCAGGTTGTAGGGTCATGATGGTTGAATGTTTAGAGTGGCTGGCTAGGAATCTGCAGGTTGCAGGTTGTAGAGTCATGATGGTTGAATGTTTAGAGTGGCTGGCTAGGAATCTGCAGGTTGCAGGTTGTAGGTCATGATGGTTGATTGTTTAGAGTGGCTGGCTAGGAATCTGCAGGTTGCAGGTTGTAGGTCATGATGGTTGAATGTTTAGAGTTGCTGGCCAGGAATCTGCAGGTTGCAGGTTGTAGGGTCATGATGGTTGAATGTTTAGAGTGGCTGGCTAGGAATCTGCAGGTTGCAGGTTGTAGAGTCATGATGGTTGAATGTTTAGAGTGGCTGGCTAGGAATCTGCAGGTTGCAGGTTGTAGGGTCATGATGGTTGAATGTTTAGAGTGGCTGGCCAGGAATCTGCAGGTTGCAGGTTGTAGAGTCATGATGGTTGAATGTTTAGAGTGGCTGGCTAGGAATCTGCAGGTTGCAGGTTGTAGAGTCATGATGGTTGAATGTTTAGAGTGGCTGGCTAGGAATCTGCAGGTTGCAGGTTGTAGGCTCATGATTGTTGAATGTTTAGAGTTGCTGGCTAGGAATCTGCAGGTTGCAGGGTTGAGCCCGTTGCTGGCATTTGTTTCTGAATGACTAAAGTTCTTGGGTAAGATTTGAACCACAATTGCGCTTTGGTTAACCTAGCTGTATTAATTGGGGACCTGGTAAGATAAATGTTGAAATGTGAATGTTTTAATCTTGTGCATTCATAGAGGCTGCAATGGATTGTATGCTATAACACCATTGTGCTATAACGCCATTGTCACTAATTTATTTAAATACATCTATTTGAAGTTTGTAGTCTTGGTTACCCAGCCTCTTGCCATTGAGGGGGCTATACACCCCCCCCCCCTTCCCGACAGGCAGTTACACCCCCCAGCAGGCAGCTACAACTCCCCAGCAGGCAGCTACATCCCCCACCCCTGAAACAATAAAGTCTGTAACTGTGAAATGGCTAGGTGTAGTACAGTGACGTCATATATGAAAACGTATCTTGTAAATATCTAAATGTATCAGATGACATGGTCAGATTTAAATTTCCTCAAACTTTGTAAATATGTATAATCATGTAATTCTTTAGTCTGTAAGGTACACCGTGATGGGGCGCCCTCACACATCAGAGGCCAGTGAGGGCGGAACATCATGTCATATCTTACAGTCTAGTAATTCTTAGAAACCAAAACACAGATACATGTGTTAATATTCTAATTTCAGAGTATATATCAGTTGTCCATCATCAATATAGCTTTTTAATGTTACATGTTTTAGCATTGTGAATGTATTACATAATGTTATAACGCACAATCAGTTCAAAATGTTTTTAGCATTGAGCTTTTGATCTGTCTTGTTGACGATCTTCATCAGAATGATATTCATTGTTACAGCTGACTAATCTGCTGACAATACCGCCACCTAGTGGTCAGCTTTAACTAGATTTTGACAGATTGAAAACTTAATGCTAAAACAACTTTGAACTATTTGTGTCTTATAACCTTTATAAATCATTTGATCTACAAAGCTAATCTAATGATTTTTATCATACCATTACGTAAAGTCTTTCCAGTTTGTTGTGATTTGACAAAATGATAATGATCTCAAATCAAACTGTTCAAATCAACCCTACCTGTGTTTTACAATAATCATATGTTTGAATTGAAGTGACAAAAAAGTTTGTTTTATATGGATTGATATTAATTAAAATAGATTGATATAAATGACATATTAATCATATAATATTACATAATATCAATTGTGGGAATGATAAAATGGACGGCTACCTTATGTATATTTTTGATATATATATTTAAATGTTGTCTAAAAGGAAATATTAAAATATTATTAAAGTGGCCATATGGATGAGAATTAAGTATTTATTTTGGATTTTTAATTCATAATACAACTTTACTGTGTTTTCCTAATTTAACAAATAATGTGAAATAATATACCAAGACCTTGTTTGTAACTCATTTGATTACAAAAAAAGATGCAAAAAGTGTAAAAAGTTTGTTATTGTACATACATTAACAAACATTTCAGACATATTTTAATGATTTTCAATTTACTGAGTTACAAACAAGGAATTGGTAGATATTATTTCACATTATTTTTTTTTTCAATTAGAAAATACAGTAAAGTTGTTTTATAAATTAAATATCCCAAATAAATACCTAATCCTCATTAATTTGGTCACTTTAACACTGGGTTTGCAGTAAGCATATTTTTAATGTAATTTTGACATGATTTGTGAAACTGGTGTAAATTAGTCTAATCATTGTATATGTTTGTTTTATATTAGGATCTCATTGTTGCTGCTGCAGATGGAGATATAGAGAAGGTTAAATTCTACTTGGAGAATGGTTATGATGTCAATTATGGAGCTGGGGTAAGTGTATCAGTAAATAAATCAGATCATTGCCTATAAATGAATCATTGGTAAGTGTATCAATAAGTAGCTCATTGCTGATAATAAAACAATATTTAGTTACAAAACAACATTGATTGCAGAGTGGTTGACATAAAGATAAGATGATTACAATGGAATATTGACAACAATAGCTAAACAGGCACTAATGTTAACAATGTTTGCAATTATCAGTTTTGATAGAAAACTACAACTTTTTGTGTGAAACGTGTTGCCCAAGTCGATGAAATTATTTATATATATAGTTATATCTGACAAGTCGTTGCAAATTTAGTCTATGCATTAGGTGATACCACATCTAAGGAAAGACTTTAAACTACAGTAAGCTAAAAATGTAACAAAATAAAACGTGTCATGGTAATTTTTAAGACATTGAAATGAAAACAAAACACACTTATGATCCAGTTAAAAATAATGTTTTTGTCCAAAAGATATTGCCTACTTTAAACAATAAAGAACAAAAGTGAAACAGAAGTACAGTAACATGTATTCTATAATAATCAGTATCCCAAAGGACAGAGATGCTGTGTCTTGTTTTTACATTTTCTAAAGTCAAACAATGTCAATAATTAGAATGGTTATGATGTGAATAGTAAGGATGACCGTGTTTTAGGGGTAAGTGTATTATATTAGGATCTCATTGATGCTGTTAAAAGTGGAGATATAGAGAAGGTTAAATTCTACTTGAATAATGGTTATGATGTCAATTATGTAGATGAATCATATGATTGGGTAAGTGTATACTCAGTACATAAATCAAATCATTGCCTATATTGGTAAGTGTATCAATAAGTAGTTCATTGCTAATAATAAAACAATATTTTAGTTACAAAACAACATTGATTGCAGAGTGGTTGACATAAAGATAAGATGATTACAATGGAATATTGACAACAATAGCTAAACAGGCATTAACGTTAACAATGTTTGCAAATATCAGTTTTGATTCGAAACTACAACTTTTTGTGTCATACCGATCGGCTTGATATTTGGTGGGGACACTACTTAGGGTGTCTAGATGGAAAATTCCTCAAATGAAAGCGATCGCATCAGAGATGTGTTTTTTTTTTTAAAACATGATTTATTGTGTTAAAAGATGCTTTGACTCAGTCTAGAAATGAAAGATTCTTGTTTTATTGCTGCAATGAAACCATTAAATCTTTTATGGACTACTTCACATCTCAATGTCAATGGCATCAAGATTAACCTCAGTTTGACGTTGCTTGGAAACAGCACAACTGGGCTGAAGGTTCAGTAGTGCTTTAGGCATGTCTGTCTGTGTGTGTGTGTTGTGTGTGTGTGTGGGGGGAGGGAATGTGTGTGTGTGTGTGTGTAAACAACTTAAAGTAAAAAACTGCTGGACCGATTGCTTTAATATTTGGTGGTCATGTTACTTTGGGTGTCTAGTTGGGAATTTTGAAAAATGATAGCATCAGAGATGTGCAATTTAGATAAAAAACCTAAACTTCAAAACTACTGTGGAGATTGGCCTGAAATTTTGTGGAAACATTCTTAGGGGTGAGTAAATTAAGGTTTGTTCATGACATGATGATTCCCTTAGTAATATGCAAATTAGGGATAAAAATGTGTCTTTTTGGTCAAAAACCTATCATTCCAAAACTATCGAGGAGATTGGGCTGAAATTTAACAAGGATTCATCTGTTGGTGTATAGATGAAGAAATATTAAGCATATAATGTCATCAGTAATATGCAAATTAAGTGTAAAAATGTGAATTTTGGTCAAATATGTATATCTCAAAAAGTACTTGGTCAATTAGACTGAAACTTGGTGAAATGTTTCTAGAAGTGTTATTCCACAGATTTTCTTCAAAATATTTTGACACAATTGGCCCTAGCAATCATGACCAATCCCTTAACAACAACCAAATGGCAGTATATTTTGGTCAAACAATATCATCTGGTAGGCAAGTGAGTAATCATTCAAAAAATGTATGCAAATATCCCTAGCAACCATGACCACATCCATAGCAACAGCCAAACGGTCTTGTATTTCACAAAGATAACAAGTATTAGTAGACAATTGAATAAACATTCAAAAATGTATGCAAATCTGCCTAATAACAGGACCACGCCCATAGAAACAACCAAATGATCACATATATTGTGAAGATAACAAGAGAGGATTAATAGACAAATGAATAACAAAAAAAACCTTGATATCTGTCCATTTCCTATGACTGAGAACAGGTTACTTTTGTTTACATTCTTGACATTCTCATTTTCCTGGAACTTTCTGGAGACTGATATCTACTGCGAAATGTTGTAAAGTAGCAGCCTTCTCATTATCTGGCCACTTCTGTCTTTTGTATGTGCCTGAAATTAAATTACAATAAAAAGTTCTTGTTGATGTTTTATAGCCAAATCTTTCTAAATATGTGTTGAAAATATAATTTAGGTTCCAGAAACTTTTCATGAAGTGTGATTGTCGCTCCTAAATTTATAGCATTGTTAAGAGTCCGTTGTTACTCACATGACTTGCAAACTGAGAAGGGGCAACCCATCTGCTGATCAGAGAAGTGGAAAACCCCATACCAATGATACTTTTTCTATATTGGAAACTAAGGGCATGGTAAAAAAATAACCTATTGTATATAATTTGAGGCAGTCAATTTGATATAAAAAGCATAATTAAGCCTGTACCAGCTACATCTAGGATTTTCTTTTTTTCTTCAAATAACCAGAGATATATTCACTAAAAATTTGTCAGTTAATTATATTATGAAAAAGATATTGTATGTGTTAATTAGTAGTCAATATTATCTGTAGGTAGTGTAGTGTTCAGTTTAAATCTTGAGCGAAAACTGGGTTTTGTCTGTCATCATGTACACTATACTAGTTGTAACTGGATTATCATTTTGCAATCAGATAACCACAATATATTCACAGTAAACTGTAACAAGTCTTCAGTCTTTCTCAAATTCTGACAAGCATGAATCAACAACACCACTTGGATTCCCTCCATGTACGTTGTCATAGTCATGTATGGTCATTCTCTCCACTATCCTACTTCTCTGTCTATTAAACATGATTAGACGTGAGAGGGTAACTCTGCAAAGTTGCAACAAACTCTTGTTATTTGGATTAAACTTTAATTCCTCTTTAGTATTTTACCAACTATCTCCATATGGCTGTGGAGTGCTTTGACATCATCTACAAGTGGTAACAACATTGGCTTATTCCTTTTCCGTTCATTGATTGTTTTCTGTGCACTGCAACTTATGTCTCCAGACCACTTCAAGGTGCAAAGTCGCAGAAACTGTCTGGCTCTGGTTAAAAGACCATCATCTCCTGTTTTAATGGCATTGCTTTGTAAAATGGCTGCACATTTCTGAGGAATGTTTCCTAGTTTTGTGGCCAGAATAGGAATCTTAAAAGAGGAATCCATTGTATCATATCCAGCTAGACTTTGTACAGCTGCAACAAGCAAATCAAACTTGTGTGGATGAATACAATCTGTGAAAGATGTCACTTCTCCTTTACTGATCTTTCTCATTGAGATGACAAATCTACCCAATTCTCATAGCTTTTGACTGATATAGTAGTAACGTTCCGCTCCTTGTTTCTTGTATAAGCTTGCAACTTGCTGCAATATCACAGTTGATCACTTCGTACAACTCTAGCAATTTCATCCTGGTTCATCTTTGGTAGCACATTGTCCATCAAACCTTGATTTGCTGCTTGACAAATTGGTAACAAATGTACTGACCTTCCCTGTGCTCTGCATTTTGATGATCCATATATTGTAGGTTTTAAATCTCAAGACTTTTGGTGTTTCCACAGATCACCTCTGATAAAATACCCAAAGCAAAATTCACATGGTAAATAGTCTTCCACTTTTACTGCATGTGTTGGACATTTGCATGGTATGATGAACCCCTCCCCCCCCCAGCCTCTTGCAATACCCTGAGATTATGAGTGTGATTACCTTAGATCAAAAGTTTCTTTAATAGAAGGCTTCATTCTTTGCTACCTGTAGGAAAACTGAATGAATCAGAAACTTCGGATTCATTGCTATGATTTTGTTTCAAATGGCATGGTAGTTTTCCATAGTCCTTTAGGCAATAAACACAGTACTGATGTTTATCCCACTTTCTTTTCCCAGTATTGTTTGTAGTTAAAACTTTGATATGCTTTCTTTTTCTTGATGGGCTGGATGATGATGATATATTGGAACTCTGAATTGTTTTTGCACAATGTGAGGACTTGGTTGCTGCCCTATCAACATGTCTCTTACTGGCAACTTGTTGTGCATTTTGGCCAATATTTTTTCTTCGTGGCAGCCCTCTTGGTTGATGTTGTCAATTGTATATCATTGCCTATCTCTGAACTATCAGGCACTATAATGTTATCTGGTATTGGTGTACATTCTGAACTTGGATCAGTTTATTGATCTGAATCACTACAATCAGTTAAGTCAACTCTGTCTGGGGAAGGCACGTAGTCTGGATCAGAATCAGAATCATCAATAATGTCAACTTCAGAGTCTGTATAATCAACAATATTATTGCAACAATTAGCCTTATCTGATGTTACCAAAGGGATACATGTGTCTATGATTCTATTTGATGTTGAGTTTTCAGTCTGAATGTTATCAATTTCCCTAGTTACTTTGACCTTTGGTACACCTACAGATTTAGGAAACACTGTTGACTCTAATTGTTGTTTCTTATTTTTCATCATGAATATTCTAGTGTGAATTGGCAGGATATCAAATATTTCTGATGAATCAGATTCCAAGTCAGTCTCAACAGCATACACATCACTTGATGGCTTAGGCTTTTTCAATATTGAGTCATCAACATCCATAGGTGAGTGAATTACTGGTGTGAGACTTTGCAGGGCAGGAAAGGTTTCAAATGTATTAGTCTCATAGTATGTTTCTGGAACACACTCATCACTTTGTACATCTCTGTCTTTGAACTATGTACTGATCGGTAGTTTAGTGTCTATCAACTGTGTACTGATTGGTAGTTAGGTGTCTATCAACTGTGTACTGATTGGTTGTTCAGTGTCTATCAACTGTGTACTGATTGGTTGTTCAGTGTCTATCAACTGTGTACTGATTGGTAGTTAGGTATCTATCAACTGTGTACTGATTGGTTGTTCAGTGTCTATCAACTGTGTACTGATTGGTAGTTCAGTGTCTTTCAACTGTGTACTGATTGGTTGTTCAGTGTCTATCAACTGTGTACTGATTGGTTGTTCAGTGTCTATCAACTGTGTACTGATTGGTAGTTCAGTGTCTTTCAACTGTGTACTGATTGGTAGTTCAGTGTCTTTCAACTGTGTACTGATTGGTTGTTCAGTGTCTATCAACTGTGTACTCATTGGTAGTTCAGTGTCTTTCAACTGTGTACTGATTGGTTGTTCAGTGTCTATCAACTGTGTACTGATTGGTTGTTCAGTGTCTTTCAACTGTGTACTGATTGGTTGTTCAGTGTCTTTCAACTGTGTACTGATTGGTAGTTAGGTATCTATCAACTGTGTACTGATTGGTTGTTCAGTGTCTATCAACTGTGTACTGATTGGTTGATCAGTGTCTATCAACTGTGTACTGATTGGTTGTTCAGTGTCTATCAACTATGTACTGATTGGTAGTTAGGTGTCTATCAACTGTGTACTGATTGGTTGTTCAGTGTCTTTCAACTGTGTACTGATTGGTAGTTAGGTGTCTATCAACTGTGTACTGATTGGTTGTTCAGTGTCTATCAACTGTGTACTGATTGGTTGTTCAGTGTCTATCAACTGTGTTCTGATTGGTAGTTAGGTGTCTATCAACTGTGTACTGATTGGTTGTTCAGTGTCTTTCAACTGTGTACTGATTGGTTGTTCAGTGTCTATCAACTGTGTACTGATTGGTAGTTAGGTGTCTATCAACTGTGTACTGATTGGTTGTTCAGTGTCTTTCAACTGTGTACTGATTGGTAGTTAGGTGTCTATCAACTGTGTACTGATTGGTTGTTCAGTGTCTATCAACTGTGTACTGATTGGTTGTTCAGTGTCTATCAACTGTGTACTGATTGGTTGTTCAGTGTCTATCAACTATGTACTGATTGGTAGTTAGGTGTCTATCAACTGTGTACTGATTGGTTGTTCAGTGTCTATCAACTGTGTACTGATTGGTAGTTAGGTGTCTATCAACTGTGTACTGATTGGTTGTTCAGTGTCTATCAACTGTGTACTGATTGGTAGTTAGGTGTCTATCAACTGTGTACTGATTGGTAGTTCAGTGTCTATCAACTGTGTACTGATTGGTTGTTCAGTGTCTATCAACTGTGTACTGATTGGTAGTTAGGTATCTATCAACTGTGTACTGATTGGTTGTTCAGTGTCTATCAACTGTGTACTCATTGGTAGTTCAGTGTCTTTCAACTGTGTACTGATTGGTTGTTCAGTGTCTATCAACTGTGTACTGATTGGTAGTTAGGTGTCTATCAACTGTGTACTGATTGGTTGTTCAGTGTCTTTCAAGTGTGTACTGATTGGTTGTCCAGTGTCTTTCAACTGTGTACTGATTGGTAGTTAGGTATCTATCAACTGTGTACTGATTGGTTGTTCAGTGTCTATCAACTGTGTACTGATTGGTTGATCAGTGTCTATCAACTGTGTACTGATTGGTTGTTCAGTGTCTATCAACTATGTACTGATTGGTAGTTAGGTGTCTATCAACTGTGTACTGATTGGTTGTTCAGTGTCTTTCAACTGTGTACTGATTGGTAGTTAGGTGTCTATCAACTGTGTCCTGATTGGTTGTTCAGTGTCTATCAACTGTGTACTGATTGGTTGTTCAGTGTCTATCAACTGTGTTCTGATTGGTAGTTAGGTGTCTATCAACTGTGTACCGATTGGTTGTTCAGTGTCTTTCAACTGTGTACTGATTGGTAGTTAGGTGTCTATCAACTGTGTACTGATTGGTTGTTCAGTGTCTATCAACTGTGTACTGATTGGTAGTTAGGTGTCTCTCAACTGTGTACTGATTGGTTTTTCAGTGTCTTTCAACTGTGTACTGATTGGTAGTTAGGTATCTATCAACTGTGTACTGATTGGTTGTTCAGTGTCTATCAACTGTGTACTGATTGGTAGTTCAGTGTCTATCAACTGTGTACTGATTTGTTGTTCAGTGTCTATCAACTGTGTACTGATTGGCAGTTCAGTGTCTTTCAACTGTGTACTGATTGGTAGTTAGGTATCTATCAACTGTGTACTGATTGGTTGTTCAGTGTCTATCAACTGTGTACTGATTGGTAGTTCAGTGTCTATCAACTATGTACTGATTGGTAGTTAGGTATCTATCAACTGTGTACTGATTGGCAGTTCAGTGTCTATCAACTGTGTACTCATTGGTAGTTAGGTGTCTATCAACTGTGTACTGATTGGTTGTTCAGTGTCTATCAACTGTGTACTGATTGGTTGTTCAGTGTCTATCAACTATGTACTGATTGGTAGTTAGGTGTCTATCAACTGTGTACTGATTGGTTGTTCAGTGTCTATCAACTGTGTACTGATTGGTTGTTCAGTGTCTATCAACTGTGTACTGATTGGTAGTTAGGTGTCTATCAACTGTGTACTGATTGGTAGTTAGGTGTCTTTCAACTGTGTACTGATTGGTTGTTCAGTGTCTTTCACCTGTGTACTGATTGGTTGTTCAGTGTCTTTCAACTGTGTACTGATTGGTTGTTCAGTGTCTATCAACTGTGTACTGATTGGTTGTTCAGTGTCTATCAACTGTGTACTGATTGGTTGTTCAGTGTCTATCAACTGTGTACTGATTGGTAGTTAGGTGTCTATCAACTGTGTACTGATTGGTAGTTAGGTGTCTATCAACTGTGTACTGATTGGTTGTTCAGTGTCTATCAACTGTGTACTGATTGGTTGTTCAGTGTCTATCAACTGTGTACTGATTGGTAGTTAGGTGTCTATCAACTGTGTACTGATTGGTTGTTCAGTGTCTATCAACTGTGTACTGATTGGTAGTTAGGTGTCTATCAACTGTGTACTGATTGGTTGTTCAGTGTCTATCAACTGTGTACTGATTGGTTGTTCAGTGTCTATCAACTGTGTACTGATTGGTAGTTAGGTGTCTATCAACTGTGTACTGATTGGTTGTTCAGTGTCTTTCAACTGTGTACTGATTGGTTGTTAGGTATCTATCAACTGTGTACTGATTGGTTGTTCAGTGTCTATCAACTGTGTACTGATTGGTTGTTCAGTATCTATCAACTGTACTGATTGGTTGTTCAGTGTCTATCAACTGTGTACTGATTGGTAGTTAGGTGTCTATCAACTGTGTACTGATTGGTTGTTCAGTGTCTATCAACTGTGTACTGATTGGTTGTTCAGTGTCTATCAACTGTGTACTGATTGGTAGTTAGGTGTCTATCAACTGTGTACTGATTGGTTGTTCAGTGTCTTTCAACTGTGTACTGATTGGTTGTTAGGTATCTATCAACTGTGTACTGATTGGTTGTTCAGTGTCTATCAACTGTGTACTGATTGGTTGTTCAGTGTCTATCAACTGTGTACTGATTGGTAGTTAGGTGTCTATCAACTGTGTACTGATTGGTTGTTCAGTGTCTATCAACTGTGTACTGATTGGTAGTTCGGTGTCTATCAACTGTGTACTGATTGGTAGTTAGGTGTCTTTCAACTGTGTACTGATTGGTTGTTCAGTGTCTATCAACTGTGTACTGATTGGTAGTTAGGTGTCTTTCAACTGTGTACTGATTGGTTGTTCAGTGTCTATCAACTGTGTACTGATTGGTAGTTAGGTATCTATCAACTGTGTACTGATTGGTAGTTAGGTATCTATCAACTGTGTACTGATTGGTAGTTCAGTGTCTTTCAACTGTGTACTGATTGGTAGTTAGGTGTCTATCAACTGTGTACTGATTGGTTGTTCAGTGTCTTTCAACTGTGTACTGATTGGTTGTTCAGTGTCTATCAACTGTGTACTGATTGGTTGTTCAGTGTCTTTCAACTGTGTACTGATTGGTTGTTCAGTGTCTATCAACTGTGTACTGATTGGTAGTTAGGTGTCTTTCAACTGTGTACTGATTGGTTGTTCAGTGTCTATCAACTGTGTACTGATTGGTAGTTAGGTGTCTTTCAACTGTGTACTGATTGGTTGTTCAGTGTCTATCAACTGTGTACTGATTGGTAGTTAGGTGTCTTTCAACTGTGTACTGATTGGTTGTTCAGTGTCTATCAACTGTGTACTGATTGGTAGTTAGGTGTCTTTCAACTGTGTACTGATTGGTTGTTCAGTGTCTATCAACTGTGTACTGATTGGTAGTTAGGTGTCCTTCAACTGTGTACTGATTGGTTGTTCAGTGTCTATCAACTGTGTACTGATTGGTAGTTCGGTGTCTATCAACTGTGTACTGATTGGTAGTTAGGTGTCTTTCAACTGTGTACTGATTGGTTGTTCAGTGTCTATCAACTGTGTACTGATTGGTAGTTAGGTGTCTATCAACTGTGTACTGATTGGTTGTTCAGTGTCTATCAACTGTGTACTGATTGGTAGTTCAGTGTCTTTCAACTGTGTACTGATTGGTTGTTCAGTGTCTATCAACTGTGTACTGATTGGTAGTTCAGTGTCTTTCAACTGTGTACTGATTGGTTGTTCAGTGTCTATCAACTGTGTACTGATTGGTAGTTCAGTGTCTTTCAACTGTGTACTGATTGGTAGTTAGGTGTCTATCAACTGTGTACTGATTGGTTGTTCAGTGTCTTTCAACTGTGTACTGATTGGTTGTTCAGTGTCTATCAACTGTGTACTGATTGGTAGTTAGGTATCTATCAACTTTGTACTGATTGGTAGTTAGGTATCTATCAACCGTGTACTGATTGGTTGTTCAGTGTCTATCAACTGTGTACTGATTGGTAGTTAGGTGTCTATCAACTGTGTACTGATTGGTAGTTAGGTATCTATCAACTGTGTACTGATTGGTTGTTAGGTGTCTATTAACTGTGTACTGATTGGTAGTTCAGTGTCTATCAACTGTGTACTGATTGGTAGTTAGGTGTCTTTCAACTGTGTACTGATTGGTAGTTAGGTATCTATCAACTGTGTACTGATTGGTAGTTCAGTGTCTATCAACTGTGTACTGATTGGTTGTTCAGTGTCTATCAACTGTGTACTGATTGGTAGTTCAGTGTCTTTCAACTGTGTAATGATTGGTAGTTCAGTGTCTTTCAACTGTGTACTGATTGGTTGTTCAGTGTCTATCAACTGTGTACTGATTGGTAGTTCAGTGTCTTTCAACTGTGTACTGATTGGTAGTTCGGTGTCTATCAACTGTGTACTGATTGGTTGTTCAGTGTCTTTCACCTGTGTACTGATTGGTAGTTCAGAGTCTTTCAACTGTGTACTGATTGGTTGTTCAGTGTCTTTCAACTGTGTACTGATTGGTTGTTCAGTGTCTATCAACTGTGTACTGATTGGTAGTTCGGTATCTATCAACTGTGTACTGATTGGTTGTTCAGTGTCTATCAACTGTGTACTGATTGGTAGTTCAGTATCTATCAACTGTGTACTGATTGGTTGTTCAGTGTCTATCAACTGTGTACTGATAGGTAGTTAGGTTTCTATCAACTGTGTACTGATTGGTTGTTCAGTGTCTTTCAACTGAGTACTGATTGGCAGTTCAGACACACTGTCTCCTAGGTTTTATATTCTTCAGTACTTAATCTCCAATAATGAAGGTCTTCATAGGTTTATTCTGGACGTTTTCTACCTGAGGGCTTCTATCTTCAATATAATTGCAATTACAATTTGATGCCACCTGCTAAAAACTGAACAGCTGAAAAAAAGTTACATGTGCTGTTAACATTGAATTGAAGTAAACATAGACACTGGGGTGGGTGGAGGGTGGGGGGGGTACTGAAGTTTTGGATTGTCCAAATCCTACGACACCCCCTCCCCCCGGCCTTAAATAATGACGGCTCTCGTATGGACCCCAATGGAAATAAGTCTTTAACTTTGTGGGTTATCCAAGTAATTCAACAATTTGTACTAGTTTTTATTTGTATATCTGTACTGTCGATCTTGTTGTTTTACTGAAATGAAATAAAGTAAACTAAACTAAACTAAACTAACCTATTTACTCTTCTCAATAATAAATCCATGCTATGATGCATAGAAGTTAATAGACATTATCATGTTTCATGGTCAAGATGTCACAGTTTTACAAGCCACAGTTTCCAAGTCACAATTGCTGTCCTAACCGGTCTCCCATATTTTATAGATTTTTTAATGATTGCATATAATTCTCTAAAAGTTAGTTATCTACCAGAGTGCTAAATCTGATAGATATATTGTTAAATTAGTTTTAATCTGGATAGTCAGTTTGTAGTCAATTTCAAATATATATTTCTCCTACCTTTACAATAAAACATGAAAAGAATAAACTTATGTTATTATGTTTGGCTAAATAACCTACAAGGCTGCCAGGATTTGATGCTCATTTGTTCATAACTGAACTTGTCAAAATGGTGTCAGTGGTATGTAAATCATAAAATCTGAGCGGGTTTTTTTGGACAAAAACAATTCTGAAGCTGAATCCTTTGACCGATACATAATTTTATTTCCAATGGTCATCAAGTTAATGACTTCCATGTTTCATCATGGGTGTTGCCATATACCCTATGCACTATAGCACGGCTTTGGAGTTGAGTGTTAGGCAGTCAGATTCGATTTCCTGTTTTTTATTCTGTATTTACGGTGGTTACACATACAGGCTTGGTAATTAATTTCAACATTTCATTATGTGCTATCCAGCAATATTTTCAATTGCTTTGATTAATGTATGCAAATTGAACCATATATACATTTGATTAGTTGTGCTACAAAATATTTTATTGACACTATTTTTAAATTATGGAAGTGCCTTAATACCAAATAATGATAACGAGACTGTGATCACCATTCCTATACCCAATGTGGTTTTACATTGTACAGTTATTTCATAGATCTAATGTGAAAGACTTAATATACATCACAACCATCTTGGGAAAAGATAATAGTTTTAATGTTTGCAGTTGGTCAAACTATACATTTACATCAAATCTTGTGTAGATGTAATTATCAAAAAAGACCCAATGTTTACACCACGCTATATTTTGCATCTTGGAAGGGAAACTATAGAATGGCACAACTATGTCTCAAGGGATGGCAGATAATTGATTGTCATTACAGCTAATTTCACAATATAAAGAGTTCCATTTCATGATTAAGTGTAACGCCAGATGATTTAGCTAGAGATTATATAATGACATAACATCTATGACTGGTTGCAACACATATATCAATTTGTAGTCCTGCTGTATGAGTGTACACTCAGCCAGGCATGTCTCTATCATACATGCAGATAATTCAACTTTGACCCTGAAGGGTAGAGCACTGGAGGGTCTTTCTCCAAAGAGTAATGCTTATCCTACATAGAGAGGAACAGAGTGGACAATGCAAATGTCTTAAAATAAGTCTTCAATGTACTTGCCATTGTCTTTGTAGTAGTGACTGTTCATAAGTATATCTGTGTTATGATACATATAGTGTAATAGTAATAAACCACATCAACATTTTTCCACTGATCATTTGATACTCATTCATATACCAGTATAATACATACCATGATTCCTTTGTTGATTCTAAATAACATATCAGTGTTTAGCACTGAACTGATAAGGTTCAGTAGTGCTATAGGCCTGGCAACGTAACGAGCGATCCATACGTGTGATATATAGTTTCAAGGGCAGAGTAGAAGGAGAACCACCGTACTTCATGAACTTCTTTGTATTTCAGACAGGGATCATTGAGGATAACTTGTATTGATTTCACTGTTTCAGTGCGTACGGCTGATCTTGAAAAGTGATAGTATATATCAGTGAGACTTTGTTGGTATTTCCTCAGATACGGCACTTTCTCGGCGGCCTGACTTGTACATAGCACCAAATGGTGAGCTATGCAATGTATACCAAGTAGGAATGGATTTATCGTCTCAGTCGTATACAAACTGTCGATATAGTTTTTTTACTGAACTGAACTGAACTAAACTAAACTAAACTAAACTAAAATAATAAATACATGCTATGATGCATAGAAGTTAATAGACAGTATCCAAATATCCCTAGCAACCATGATCACGCCCTTAGAAACAGCCAAACGGTTGAAAAATGTATGCAAATATGCCTAGCAACAAGACCCCGCCCATGGCAACAGCCAAATGATCACTGATGTTGTAATGATAACAGGGATTAATAGGCAATTGAATAAACATTCAAAAAATATATGCAAATATCCCTAGCAACCATGACCACGCCCATAGCAACAGCCAAAAAGTGGTGTATTTCACACTGATAACAAGAGGGATTAATAGACAAATGAATAAACATTCAAAACATGTATTATTTGTTTACACAATAAGATTACAATCGTAATTATTGATATGATACATTATTATAACAGAAAGAGTAATATGTATTGAATTATTTAATTACAGTACAAGAGGACAAGTCTACATTATGCCGCTGACAATGGACATTTTGATATCTGTAAATTGTTGCTGGAAGCTGGTGCCAAAATAGATGCAGTTGGAGAAGTAGGTTGAGTTTTGATTAGCTAATATCTTATTTATCAATTATATGATGTGTACATGTCAACCATTCCAATGTGTTATCATTTAATGTGTTTGACTATAACTTTTTTATTTGATAAGGTAAATACTCACATGTTTTCATAGGATGACCACCTTGCCATAGCGCTAAATCCGATGAGTATATTGTTAATGGCCTATGATAGTATCACAATGGTATTGTTAATGGCCTATGATAGTATCACAATGGTATTGTTAATGGCCTATGATAGTATCACAATGGTATTGTTAATGGCCTATGATAGTATCACAATGGTATTGTTAATGGCCTATGATAGTATCACAATGGTATTGTTAATGGTCTATGATAGTATCACAATGGTATTGTTAATGGCCTATGATAGTATCACAATGGTATTGTTAATGGCCTATGATAGTATCACAATGGTATTGTTAATGGCCTATGATAGTATCACAATGGTATTGTTAATGGCCTATGATAGTATCACAATGGTATTGTTAATGGTCTATGATAGTATCACAATGGTATTGTTAATGGTCTATGATAGTATCACAATGGTATTGTTAATGGCCTATGATAGTATCACAATGGTATTGTTAATGGCCTATGATAGTATCACAATGGTATTGTTAATGGTCTATGATAGTATCACAATGGTATTGTTAATGGCCTATGATAGTATCACAATGGTATTGTTAATGGCCTATGATAGTATCACAATGGTATTGTTAATGGCCTATGATAGTATCACAATGGTATTGTTAATGGCCTATGATAGTATCACAATGGTATTGTTAATGGTCTATGATAGTATCACAATGGTATTGTTAATGGTCTATGATAGTATCACAATGGTATTGTTAATGGCCTATGATAGTATCACAATGGTATTGTTAATGGTCTATGATAGTATCACAATGGTATTGTTAATGGCCTATGATAGTATCACAATGGTATTGTTAATGGCCTATGATAGTATCACAATGGTATTGTTAATGGCCTATGATAGTATCAGAATGGTATTGTTAATGGCCTATGATAGTATCACAATGGTATTGTTAATGGCCTATGATAGTATCACAATGGTATTGTTAATGGCCTATGATAGTATCACAATGGTATTGTTAATGTTAGGACTATCTTAATTAAAAAGACAATTCATTTATCGCAATCACCTTCATGGTCAATTATCAAAGTCAAGACAAGTCCTGCCTATCATATACACATTTAGGTATTTACATATTGCCAATTTCTTTTAAAGCATGTTTACAAGTAATCTTGAAGAAAAGAACTATACACAAGCATTATTTTTGGAGCTCATATCACTTTTACTGAGTGGCAACAATATTGATAATTAAAAAACATTATTTTCTGCATAACTCAAAACTAATAAAGAGCCCATTCAAGTGTCTACCCCCATATTATCCAATGCAAACTATCTTTTAGTCTTCGTTGAAGACACAACCCTCAGAAAATACAATGTGTCTGTGATAGACAAATTGGCTTGATTTAATGCTTGACCCTCAAGGTCAAAGGTCAAGGTCTCACATTTGTTCATTCTTACTTACACTTTGTGAATTGGCCCAGTATACATACATAGTGTATTGAGGTTTATACTATTACGGATACTGGTAGTATCCAGTAGAATTCTTCACAATACATAATGGAGACTACCAGAATCCATGTACAATAAAGACAGTGTATTCCAATAGAGATGGAACATCAGAATACAGTTATAGAAGCTAGCCTAAATAATTCCAGTGCAGTTTCCACCAGAATTCAACGTGGAATATTTACACTACTGGATACTGTGTTCCAGTACAGGATATGGATACAGTTTGTGTGGTATCCACTCAAATAGGGCTGGATACAAGTAGAATTCATAATGCTGGAGACTGCATGATGGAAGTGATCTCTGTATGATTTCAAATGTTGGTGTGGGTGGGAGGGGGGGGGGTAAGCTGATGATGTTTGTTTTTTTAGCACAACTGAACTAGGTTTAGTAGTGCTATAGGCATCGAGAAATGTGTGTGTGTGTGTGTGAACAACTTAAAGTCAGAAGCTATGAGGATGTATGTTTTTTTTAGCACAACTGAACTGATAAGGTTCAGTAGTGCTATAGGCATCACTAAGTGTCTGTCTGTCTGTCTGTCTGTCTATGTGGATGTGTGTGAACAACTTAAAGTCCAAATCCACTCGGTGTATTTACTTGAGTGTATAGTTGGGAAATTGTTCAGATGAGAATGATCTTACCACCGGTGTATGATTTGGATAAAAAAACTACTGGGCAGATCGGTGTGAAATTTGATGGGAACATTCTTAAGGGTGTTTAAATTAAGAAGTGTTCACGACATGATGATCCAATCAGTGATATGCAAGTTAGGGGTAAAAATCAATACCTATACTGTATCCATGTGTATAAATATTTTCAAAATCTGTACAGTTGTGGTACAACGCCATTGGCACAACATTTTTCAAATATCAATCAACGGCATTGTAAAGCTTTGACGAAATCTAATTTAGATTTTTACTATAGTTTGTTAATTCCACTTATTTCCACTATAAAAGGAATATACAAATTAACTACCGAAATACATTCACAACATAGACCCAAAATGGCTCATTTTAATACAGTAACAGTGTTAACGCAAAGACAAAGATTCCTTTGTCAGTCTGACATCTAACATTTCACTTTAATGTATTTCACCTGTGATGGCTTCCTTCAGATCACACTGTGTCTTGTGCTCATGTAATAATGTGATCCAATTAACAATCAAATAATTGATATAGAATTTGCAATGTACCACTGAACTATACAAAGAAACCCAAATGTAGGTACTAAACTACCATGGACACTACTATGAGGTGAGATTAATGCCAAAACACTTGTCTTAACATTATTAGCACAACTGAACTGAGGTTCAGTAGTGCTATAGGGATCGCCCGGCGTCTGTCTGTCTGTCTGTGTGTGTGTGTGTGTGTGTGTGTGTGTGTGTGTGTGTGTGTGTGTGTGTGTGTGTGTGTGTGTGTGTGGATGTGTGTGTGTGTAAACAACTTAAAGTCAAAAACCGCTGAACCGATTGCCATTATATTTGGTGGGTCCATTACCTTGGGTGTCTAGTTGGGAAATTGTTCAAAATCAAAATGATCGCATCACAGGTGTGTGATTTGGGTAAAAAAATGTGGTTTTTGGTCAAAAAACTTAAACTCAGAAAGTACTGGGCAGATTGGTGCGAAATTAGGTGGGAACATTCTTAAGTGGATGTAAAGTAAGATTTGTTCATGACATGATGATTCCATCAGTGATATGCAAATTGGGGCTAAAAATGTGTCTTTTAGGTTAAAAATCTATAATTCCAAAAGTACTGAGCAGATTGGGCTGAAATTTAATGGGAATGTATCTAGGGATGTATGGACGAAGAAATATTAAACATACAATGATTCCAGGAGTGATATGCAAATTAGGTGTAAAAATGTTCATTTTTGGTCAAAAACTTATATCTCAAAAAGTACTTGGTCAATGAGTCTGAAACTTGGTGAGATGTTTCTGAAAGTGTAATTATGCAGATTTTCTTCAAACCATTTTGACAAAATTGGCCCTAGCGACCATGACCACACCCTTAGCAACAACCAAATGGCAGTATATTTTGGTCAAATAACAACATCATCTGGTAGGCAAATGAGTAAACATTCAAAAAATGTTTGCAAATACCCTAGCAACCATGACCACGCCCATAGCAACAGCCAAATGGTCGTGTATTTCACAAAGATAACAACAGGAATTAATAGACAATTGAATAAACATTCAAAACGTATGTAAATGTGCCTAGCAACAAGACCACACCCATAGCAACAGCCAAATGATCACATATATTGCAAAGATAACAAGTGATTAATAGACAATTGAATAGACATTCAAAAAAATGTATGTAAATATGCCTAGCAACAAGACCACGCCATAGCAACAGCCAAATAATCACGAATATTGCAAAGATATTATCAGGAATTCATACACAAGTGAACAAAAACATACAAAAATGTATGCAAATATATCTAACAACATGACCACGCCCATAGCAACAGCCAAATGATAGCATATATCGTAAAGATAGCAACATGGTTGGCTAGGCAACTGGATAGTTATTCAACAAATGACCACTTATTGTTAGCATGGACTAGCATATGGATAAACTATTAGAAACTGTACAGTTGTGCTACAACGCCATTGGCGGTATTTTTTTTAGTTTACATTTTCATTTTATTCTCCCATTTTGTCTCCATTTTTATCTAATTGTGTTCACATTTTTATTTCAACCTCTCATTTTGTTTGCATTTTTATCTCATTGTGTTTGCATTTTTAGCTCCGCTGTCAGCGAAAGCTGAAAGCGTAGCTTTAGGTATAGGTGGGTATTGAGGTATAGAGAGTAGAGTGAATCATAGGTGTCCGTCAAACTTTTATATTTTCACTTTCTACTCTGAAAGTGACAGTCGGAATTCTTCGATATTTGGTGTGCATGTTCCCTGGGGGGAGGCTATTCAGATTTGTTCATGCCAAGTTGATCTGTGCCATTTTCAATTTTTTATGATTTTTTTTCCAAAAATGACATTTTCATCAACTCCTCATAAACTTAAAATCAGATTGCTTTGATATCTGGTGTGTTGATGCACAGGGGGTAACTTACTTAGATTTGTTAATTTCAAGTCAGCACGTCTTCTCTTCTATTTTTTATGATTTTTTTTTGAAATTTGAAAAAAAAATGAATATGTTAATGAGCATAATGACCGACGCCATATTGGAAATCAGTCAGCATGACTTTAGGTAAAGTGCAACTTTTCAAAAGACACTATTGACGTCAAACAAGCAATGTAATATGTGCTATAGTCTTAATTCTACGCATTGTGCACCCAAATGACAAATATTTGTTCGAAAAAGGTTTGTTTGTAAACTTCAAATCCAGTTCTCCACCCCTCCTACAGAATGGTTCATTCCAGTATATGCACCTCATTATCATTGTGAGAAGTCTTCCATGCCTGAACTGAAGTGTATCGAACGATTTTTGACAGAGTCAGTCGTCAATAAAAACGATAATACTCTTTCTAAAATTACCACATTTTGAAAGGGAAAGTACTTTGTGGTTCATTTATGGAGTTTTGTTTTTGTACGATCAATATTGGTGGCAAAATTACAGCGTCAAAATTACCGATGTGGTAGTTCCGTACGGCGACAATCCCAAGTACCCGGATGCAGGAGGGACTAACCCAGAAGCAAGTCGTTGTCAGCCATACGTTACTTACAGTGCAGTGGTAACATCGTCCGAGAAATCGCTGCGTTCAGTGTCATTATTCACAGAATTGTTGTTTTCGAGTGAAAACCCGTCTTGAATTGTATAACTCTAACATGTCAAGTTATATTTTGAAAGTTGTATCGCTAGTTTGAGACGATTTTCTCACGTACTATCGGGGCTTACTTGGACCATGGATGTATTAGTGAGACTGTAACAAGTAGTAAAGTTGAAATCTTTGTCGCATGAATTCGTATTTATGTACGGATGCATAGTCTTTCTGAACAGTAATTTTTAGATCAGTTAGTATTTAAACTACGTTTCTGAGTTAATTATTTGGTAGGTAATTGACGAGCTCCCTTTGTAAAAGCGCTGTACAAATTGGATGTCAGCGTTCGCCCGGCCACGTTCAACGGAACTAAGTGAAGCTCAATCATAACAATGGAGGCTGTCAAAATCGAAGACGCAATTTGACCGTGTTGTTATTTCAGTGAGTTTATTCAGCAAGAAAACAACGTGTTCTATGTTTTTGTACTTCCTACATGATGTGATGATCGTTTTTTTTACCGGTACAACTTACAGCCTACAATGAAACTGCTAACTTAGTAACACTAGCCCCATCCTCAGGTAGGATTTTTTGTGCCGTGTAGACGATTCCGTGTTCCGTGTTCCGTGTTCATGTTTTGGGGCACATTTCTAAATACGCGAAACCAGTTATTGAATGTGTAGTGGATATTGATATTCAGTTTGAAAAATTAAAATCCTGAACTTTATTTTGCGAACGGTTTTGTCATTTCTTAGTAATTATAGGGCCGACTATCACGTTTAACATTTATGTCAACCCGGAAGTACATAGACACGAAAATAGACGAGGTGACTTGTACATGTAATTAGTAACAAAATTTTGCTGTAACTGCTGGTAACCTTCAAATTTATTTATTTTTATGTTGTAAATACATTCTAATATGCACTAAGGAGAACACTATAAAGACTTGCTCCATGGGAAGGTAATTTTTTGTCTTTTAAAAATGCAATAGTTAGATCAATGTGTACCAGTAATGTTATGTAGTATTTAAGCTAGAAATAAGACCACATAACATCTTATTACTCCCCCCCTCCAATTAAGGCAAACTACTCACAGAAAGCAACAAAAAAAGAGAAGAAGTTCCAAAACATGAAAAAGAGAATAAAATTACAGTAAGGAGTTGATGATGCACAAACAACTACAAAGAAATAGACAGTTCAATTACAACACACGGTTTGAAATAAATATGGGGTTTGGAAAAGTGAATTAGAAGTAGAGCAAAAACTAAGAGAGATGAAGAGCCTAAGTGAACAAGCGAAAGCACTTAAAGATAGGACCACCAATTTTTTTGCAGGACTACTACGTTATCAATTTTACTAGTCCTGTGGGATAGTGACTTTTTTACTCCAGTGTCAAACCCTGTTGGCTGAAAATGACTCTCTTTCGGGTAGTTGGGGATTGTCGCCATACGGAAACTAAGATGGCGATTAATACATTTCTTCCCTATATATATATCTACTACAACTAGTACAAGTTGAATGTTGTTGACTTGGTAAATTTGTTAGAAATTTTTTTTTGTTGTTGTGTGCATTTCCCAGTCATTTTTTTCAGAGATTTTGTGCAATTTTTCATAACAGTAAATTTTTGTTATAAAATGGTGACTATGGTATAAAAGTACAATACATTACCAACTTCTGTGTAAAATGTGTTTTATAGTGAGACATCATATGAAACCACTAACCACTTTATTGCATCGCTAAAACAAAACTGCATAGTAAAGAGCTGAAGAACTGAACCACTTCTACATGTCACCAAAATAAAAAATAAAATTAAAAAAAAAACAGCGGAGCTATTCTGACCGATAGGTCGCTTGTTATTTAAATCTCCCATTTTGTTTGCATTTTTATTTCAACCTCTCAGTTTGTTTGCATTTTCATCTCATTGTGTTTGCATTTTTATTTAAATCTCCCATTTTGTTTGCATTTTTGTCTAATTGTGTTCACATTTTTATTTCAACCTCTCATTTTGTTTGCATTTTTATCTAATTGTGTTCACATTTTTATTTCAATCTCTCATTTTGTTTGCATTTTTATCTCATTGTGTTTGCATTTTTATTTAAATCTCCCATTTTGTTTGCATTTTTATCTAATTGTGTTCACATTTTTATTTAAATCTCCCATTTTGTTTGCATTTTTATCTCATTGTGTTCACATTTTTATTCCAACATCTCATTTTGTTTGCATTTTTATCTCATTTTGTTCACATTTTTATTTTAACCTCTCATTGTGTTTGCATTTTTATCTCATTGTGTTTGCATTTTTATTTCAACCTCTTATTTTGTTTGCATATTTATCTAATTGTGTTCACATTTTTATTTGGTTGTCATTGTGTTCACATTTTTATTATCTATCTCATTATCATAATTTATGTATCTCCCTAGCCTAGAGTTGGCTTTCCTGTCAGTGTGAAATACTTAAATTTTACCCGAAATAAATACTTTCGCTATCGTTTTAGTTCGTTGGACAGATTTAGGAAGTTTTTGACACCTGTACTTAAAGGTGACTGGACTCTTTGTTCAGTGTCACGCTTTCGTGAAACTTTCAATCATCTGTGATAATAAAGTACTAAGTTAAAGGGCACATGTTTCCGTGGTTGAAAATATCGTCTGGTCATCGTAGAAGTGGGGCAGCGGCCACTCCAATACTTCTAGTACAGACAGATTCGCTTCTCTGAACAGTGCCATGATATCTGAGGCATGTCAGGCACTTAATGAGGCCAGCAGCTTGCTTAGACAAGCTCTATCCGGAGGAAGAACGCGCGCCGCTACCCCCTTTGATCACATCACCTATCGTCTCTCAATCACAATCGAGCGTCTGGCATGTTGGGGACTCTCCACGCAATGTCCAATCATGCCAAGCTCTATAGACGCCGCCAACCCATGCCCAGATTATGACTACAGCTACTCCAACATCGGAGACACAAGTGCTACGGAGTGAGTTGGTCGAGTAGGTGTTTTCATTCTAGGAGTCGTCCTCGTCATGGCAGGTCTGTGAGGGCACTGCATCTGCATCCCACTCATGGAGTCGACCAGCCGGGCGTCCAACTTGGCCACACGTTTGGGTCGCGTTAGGATTGGGTTCCTACTTTGCAGGAAAAGAGGGAATTGGTGAAAGCTGGCCTTGGTGAGAAAAAAATTACACATGCCTGTAAATTTAAATGGCTTGGAGATGATTGAGTTTTTGAGTGATGCGTATCCCAAAATCAAAAATGCAGGTGGTGTAGAAATTTGCCAAACATCTCAAGGTTCAAGAAAAGTTGAGGTTATAAAATGTTCTACAGATATGTATGAAAGGGGGATGGGGCTCCGAACATGGACAAAATTCATCCAGGTTGTATGGTATTTTGGATAGAGTTAACCAGCCGTGTGGTTGCTATGTACAGGTTGGAACCCTTACAATTTTGGGTTGGTTTGTGTAGGGAAACTTTTAGCGATATGTTCGGTAAGCTTAATAGTTGATCCTTCTAGATGAACATTTTGAAACCAACTATAGGGTCTGTTCATCAGTCACAGTTTCACTTATCATATACTATGGCTATGGCTATTATAGGCATATGGATATATTATGTTGTTTCCATGGACATATTTTGGAGTATTCAGTTCAATCGAACATTCTACCCGATGATTGGGTGTTGTTGAGAACACAGTTTTTTCTTCATGTTCTTGGACTAATGATCCAACTTGGGATGACAATCGAAGGGAAACAGTAATTGCTAGCAGTTCATTAGCCCGTGTCAAACCATTTGTACCAGCCATTTTGTGTAAAGGATTGTGGGACAGGCATACTTATGCAACATTAAAATAATAATAATGATAATAATAATAATAAAAATGTGAACACAATTAGATAAAAATGCAAACGAAATGAGAGGTTGAAATAAAAATACAAACACAATGAGATAAAAATGCAAACAAAATGAGAGATTGAAATAAAAATGTGAACACAATTAGATAAAAATGCAAACAAAATGAGAGGTTGAAATAAAAATGCGAACACAATGAGAGGTTGAAATAAAAATGCAAACACTGAGATAAAAATGAAAAAAAATGTGAACACAATTAAATAAAAATGCAAACAAAATGAGAGGTTGAAATAAAAATGCAAACACAATGAGATAAAAATGCAAACAAAATGAGAGGTAGAATTAAAAATGTGAACACAATGAGATAAAAATGCAAACACAATGAGATGTTGGAATAAAAATGTGAACAAAATGAGATAAAAATGCAAACAAAATGAGAGGTTGAAATAAAAATGCAAACACAATGAGATAAAAATGCAAACAAAATGAGAGGTTGAATTAAAAATGCAAACACAATGAGATGTTGGAATAAAAATGTGAACAAAATGAGAGATTGAAATAAAAATGTGAACAAAATGAGATAAAAATGCAAACAAAATGAGAGGTTGAAATAAAAATGCAAACACAATGAGATAAAAATGAAAAAAAATGTGAACACAATTAAATAAAAATGCAAACACAATGAGAGGTTGAAATAAAAATGTGAACAAAATGAGATAAAAATGCAAACAAAATAAGAGGTTGAAATAAAAATGCAAACACAATGAGATAAAAATGACATAATAGGTAATTACCTTATGTATTCATATTTACTGTAAGTTATTGACATAATAGGTAATTACCTTAGGTATTAATATTTACTGTAAGTTATTGACATACATATTCACTGTCATCTAAAAGGAAATATTGAGATATTATTAACACTGTGTTTACAGGAAGCAACTTTTTGATTTCATTTTGACATAATTTGTAAAAATGGTGTAAATTAGTCTAAACATTACATATGTTTGTTTTATATTAGTTTCTCATTGCTGCTGGGAGTGGAAATATAGAGAAGGTTAAATCCTGCTTGGAGAATGGTTATGGTGTGAATGATACAAATGAATCTTGGGTAAGTCTATCAATTCCCTGCTTTCTACAACATGGTTAACTATGGTCAGAACTTGGTTCACTATGGTCAATTACCATGGTTGACCGTGTTCTGACTGTGGTAGTAACCATGGTTGACTATGCTTGGTAATTGGCACCATGTCATTCACTGTCAAAATTCCATGATGCAAAACCACAGTCAATCATGGTCCACCGTGGTGTATAAGGCACAGCTGAATTTTTTGGGGATCACGGATGAACATGTTTGACAATGGTTAAATATGATGTCGGATTATCTGGTGAAACCTTGGTTAGACCCAAAGCCGGTTAAGACAAGTTTATTTTTTGTGTTACATAGACTTTATGGTTGAAATGAATCCAATTTTGAGCTCCTCATATCTAGATGTATAAACAATAGAATTTGCAATATTCAACATCAAAGCATTAATATTTTTTCATTAAGTGAGCACATGTTTGGCCTATTAGTTGATATGGAAGGGCATGGCCAGGATATTTTCATCATAATTACACTTAAATGACTATCAAACAACTAACAATACAAATAATAAATAGCACCAGCCAAGTGTTGGTGTCAAGGGTCAAGGGTCAATTTTTATTTATATGTTGACAAACAGCAAATGTGGTCAATTCTGAAAATCCCCTACATTGACACAGTGAACCAACACTATGTACAAATTGCAGTTTTACTTGTCCACGTCATAATTAAGATAAGACCAATGCAAAGGATTTTGTGACCTTAAGCTTAGTGTCATTGTTAGCAATTGTATAAAGTTCAAAGGCATTGGATCACCAGTCACCTTGATGCTTGATAAAAATTGATGGTATCCCTAAATGTAAAAGTAACTCCACTTCTATGGAAAGAATGACCTGAGTACTGTAATGACTTGTATCCACAACTAATTAGTTCCACTTTTAATGATTTAGTGAAATTTGTGTGGGTTAGTGTTAACTGAGGGTTTTTACATCACTATTTTGAGTAACCATATGAGAACAAATGGCTGGTTGTTTTGATTGAAGGGCAGAGATGGAGTATGTGTTTAATGGATGCAATTGGACAAAGAAAAGAATTAGGAATAGCATGTAATGACAATTGTAATACACGTTGTCTGTACTGAATCATCTTGGTATGTCTTATGCTTAAGATAGCATAGTCTGTATATAACGAGATGTCCGACCTGTGGAAATATTTAACATCTGCTGGTAGTTAGGCCGTTTGTTGTAACAGTGTAGACTTTCTTGTGAATGTGAAGAAGGCTACTAGGCAGACTGACTAGAAGGTTGCATTGAACAAAATGATTAAATCCAACTGTGTATGAATGTCTAATAAAATTGTGGGTGTTATAGGGAGTTTTTGTTTTGGTGGTGATCCATTACCACGTGAGATGCCGCGTTTCACAATATCAAGGAGCCAGTTGTCTTCCAGTGGGTTGGGTAAACCAGCCTCGGTGTGTAGTAATCTGATAATATTAAAGTATCCTGGTGTACCCGTTTGCTTTATATAAGGTAGGAACACTGCATAATGGCACACATTAAGTTGACTGCATGGCATTGGCTGGATACCAAAGTACAAATAAAAACACAGGTAAGCTGTTCATTGTGAACTGTAAGTGCACTTTGTTGTCTCTGCATATGCTAGTCTTTTATATGTAGGTACTTCTGTAACCAGGCTTTGTAGTTGGTGTTGTACAGGTCCTGTAGTAAGTTTGGTTTACCAGAAATATTGTGTTACAAAAGTCGTTTAATTTGTTTTGATTTAGAGATAAGGTTCGTGTAACTGAGTTGATTTGAATTCATAGGAAAGTGAGTGGTTGTCGCAGTTTCAGTTTAACAACTTTATTCCAATTTAGACTGTGATTGTGTTGTGTCCTTTCCTGTGACAGCCAGTTGTGTTTTGGAAATCAAAACACATTTCCTTGCCAGTAGGGTTGAAAGAGCGTGATTTTATCGTAGGTTTAGTTTTTTGTGGGAGAGGTGGTCATAGAGTGACAGGTAGAGGTCAACCGTTCTCTATGGCAAGGTTGTCAAAGCCTGGTTCTTCCTATATTTTAAGTCCTAAAACATGATAACAGATTTGGTGATGTATGAGTAGGCATAGTCACCAATATTAATTATATGCTCGAGGTAGCTTAATTAAGATTACATCCTGTGATAGACCATGTTTGATAAGCGTTCTCAGTATAAGGACGTTTGCAGAAATCCATTGGGGGAGTGTAACCTGACCTGGCTTTGTTGTTGTTGTGTAGACGAACGCACCACAAGTTTAGTTTGGCCATCATTTAGGACTTCTGTTTCATAACAGACATCAAATGATCCCTTTTTTGATGATATAAAGTCTTGTATTAGTAGTAGCTTTTTCTCACTTTTCACATTACTTGCACTAGAGGTTTTGTTTATACTGCTGTCTACCAGTTCGTCTTTCTGGGCATTGGTACCCAGTGATACAAGGAGTTCGTCCAGTGCTTTATGCTGCATTGGCAACTTCAAATTAACCTCTGACTGAATGGTTTCCTTGTCTGTTCTGGTAGATAATGTAGGTCTGATGTTCAGTTATTCTGTCTCCAATTGGGTATCGCTTGGGCCTGTCTTAGTAAGATCCATTGTCCCACTGTTAAATGTAGTAGGTCTAAATCACTATGTATTCTAATAAATACTAGTGTGTTTTATTTGAGATCAAATATTTTTATGTTTTTGTTGTTAAATAAGACACTAAAATGATGAAATGAGTGAGTGGGATATTATGCCCACACAACGGTATTGCAGTGCTATTATGGGCAAATGATAAAAATCAGATGAAAGTCAGTGACTGTGAAACACCCCGAAATCACAACTCTTTATAAAATATATCAGTTTCTTGATTTTATCATTTTTAGAACTGATAAGGTTCAGTTGTGCTAGAGGCATGACAAAGTGTCTGTCTGTCTGTCTGTCTGTCTGTCTGTCTGTCTGTCTGTCTGTCTGTCTGTCTGTCTGTCTGTCTGTCTGTCTGTCCGTCCGTCCGTCCGTCCGTCCGTCCGTCCGTCCGTCCGTCCGTCCGTCCGTCCGTCCGTCCGTCCGTCCGTCCGTCCGTCTGTCTGTCTGTCTGTCTGTCTGTCTGTCTGTCTGTTTGTGTGGGTGTGTGTGTATGTGTGTGTAAAAACTTAAAGTAAAAAAACTGCTGGACCAATTGCTTTGATATTTTGTGGTCATATTACTTTTGGGTGTCTAGTTTGGAAATTGTTTAAAACAATGATCGCATAAGGGTGTGCATTTTGGGTCAAACAATATGATTTTTGGTCAAACAACTTAAACTCCAAAACTACTGGACAGATTATACCTGAAATTTTGGTGGGAATGTATGCAGGTGTAAGTAACTTAAGATATGCTCATTGCATAATAATTACATCAGTAATATGTAATATAGGGCTAAAAATGTGTCTTTTTGATCAAAAATCTTTCATTCCAATACTACTGAGCAGATTGGGCTGAAATTTAATGGGGATGCATTTGGAAGTGTATATAGATGAATAATTATTGAAAATATAATGATCTCAACAGTAATATGCAAATTAGATGCAATAAAGGTGAATTTTGGTCAGAATTTTACATCTCAAGAAGTACTCGATCAATGACTGAAATTTGGTTACATGTTTCAATAATTGTTATTATGCAGACTTTCTTCCAAATAGTTTGATACAATTGGCCTTAGCAACTATGACCACGCCCTTAGCAACAACCAAATGCCAGAAGAGTTTGGTCCAATTACATCATGTGGTAGGCAAGTCAGTAAACATTCAAAAAAATGTATGCAATTATCAGTAGCAACCATGACCATGCCCATAGCAACTGCCAAATGATCATGCATATTGCAAAAATAACTGCATGAATTAATACACAAATGAACAAACATTTCAAAAAATATATGTAAATGTGCCTAGCAACAAGCCCATGCCCATAGTAACAACCAAATGATCACGGATATTGCAAGGATAACATCAGGGATTCACAGACAAATGAATAAACATTTAAGAAATGGATGTAAATGTGCCTAGCAACAAGACCACACCCATAGGAACAGCCAAATTATCACGTTTATTGCAAAAATAATAACAGTTACTGTAATAAAAAGGCAAATGAATGAAGTTAAAAAATGTATGCAAATGTACCTAGCATCAAGACCACGCCCATAGCAACAGCCAAATGACCACATATATCGCAAATATAGCAACATGGTTGGATAGGTATCTGGATAGTCATTCAGCAAATAAACACCTATTGTTAGCGAGGACTAACATATGGATAAACATTTTTAAAAACTGTACAGTTGTGCTACAATGTCATTGGCGCTATTTTATATTTTATGATTTGATATTATTTGACATATTATTAATACATCAGTGCTTGTACTACATGTACAGTGTATGCTATGATAAATTAATACATCAGTGTTTGTATTACATGTACAGTGTATGCTATGATAAATTAATACATCAGTGTTTGTACTACATGTACAGTGTATGCTATGATAAATTAATACATCAGTGTTTGTACTACATGTACAGTGTATGCTATGATAAATCAATACATCAGTGTTTGTACTACATGTACAGTATATGCTATGATAAATTAATACATCAGTGTTTGTACTACATGTACAGTGTAATGCTATGATAAATTAATACATCAGTGTTTGTACTACATGTACAGTGTAATGCTATGATAAATTAATACATCAGTGTTTGTACTACATGTACAGTGTAATGCTATGATAAATTAATACATCAGTGTTTGTACTACATGTACAGTGTAATGCTATGATAAATTAATACATCAGTGTTTGTACTACATGTACAGTGTAATGCTATGATAAATTAATACATCAGTGTTTGTACTATATGTACAGTGTATGGTATGATAAATTAATACATCAGTGTTTGTACTACATGTACAGTGTATGCTATGATAAATTAATACATCAGTGTTTGTACTACATGTACAGTGTATGATATGATAAATTAATACATCAGTGTTTGTACTACATGTACAGTGTATGCTATGATAAATTAATACATCAGTGTTTGTACTACATGTACAGTGTATGCTATGATAAATTAATACATCAGTGTTTGTACTACATGTACAGTGTATGCTATGATAAATTAATACATCAGTGTTTGTATTACATGTACAGTGTATGCTATGATAAATTAATACATCAGTGTTTGTACTACATGTACAGTGTATGCTATATGATAAATTAATACATCAGTGCTTGTACTACATGTATAGTGTATGCTATGATAAATTAATACATCAGTGTTTGTACTACATGTACAGTGTATGCTATGATAAATTAATACATCAGTGTTTGTATTACATGTACAGTGTATGCTATGATAAATTAATACATCAGTGTTTGTATTACATGTACAGTGTATGCTATGATAAATTATACATCAGTGTTTGTACTACATGTACAGTGTATGCTATGATAAATTAATACATCAGTGCTTGTACTACATGTACAGTGTATGCTATATGATAAATTAATACACCAGTGTTTGTATTACATGTACAGTGTATGTTATGATAAATCAATACATCAGTGTTTGTACTACATGTATAGTGTATGCTATGATAAATTAATACATCAGTGTTTGTATTACATGTACAGTGTATGCTATGATAAATCAATACATCAGTGTTTGTACTACATGTACAGTGTATGCTATGATAAATCAATACATCAGTGTTTGTATTACATGTACAGTGTATGCTATGATAAATTAATACATCAGTGTTTGTATTACATGTACAGTGTATGCTATGATAAATCAATACATCAGTGCTTGTACTACATGTATAGTGTATGCTATGATAAATTAATACATCAGTGTTTGTATTACATGTACAGTGTATGCTATGATAAATCAATACATCAGTGTTTGTACTACATGTACAGTGTATGCTATGATAAATTAATACATCAGTGTTTGTACTACATGTACAGTGTATGCTATGATAAATTAATACATCAGTGTTTGTACTACATGTACAGTGTATGCTATGATAAATTAATACATCAGTGTTTGTACTACATGTACAGTGTATGCTATGATAAATTAATACATCAGTGTTTGTATTACATGTACAGTGTATGCTATGATAAATTAATACATCAGTGTTTGTATTACATGTACAGTGTATGCTATGATAAATTAATACATCAGTGTTTGTATTACATGTACAGTGTATGCTATGATAAATTAATACATCAGTGTTTGTACTACATGTACAGTGTATGCTATGATAAATCAATACATCAGTGTTTGTATTACATGTACAGTGTATGCTATGATAAATTAATACATCAGTGTTTGTACTACATGTACAGTGTATGCTATGATAAATCAATACATCAGTGTTTGTACTACATGTACAGTGTATGCTATGATAAATTAATACATCAGTGTTTGTACTACATGTACAGTGTATGCTATGATAAATCAATACATCAGTGTTTGTATTACATGTACAGTGTATGCTATGATAAATTAATACATCAGTGTTTGTACTACATGTACAGTGTATGCTATGATAAATTAATACATCAGTGTTTGTACTACATGTACAGTGTATGCTATGATAAATCAATACATCAGTGTTTGTATTACATGTACAGTGTATGCTATGATAAATTAATACATCAGTGTTTGTACTACATGTACAGTGTATGCTATGATAAATTAATACATCAGTGTTTGTACTACATGTACAGTGTATGCTATGATAAATTAATACATCAGTGTTTGTATTACATGTACAGTGTATGCTATGATAAATCAATACATCAGTGTTTGTATTACATGTACAGTGTATGCTATGATAAATTAATACATCAGTGTTTGTACTACATGTACAGTGTATGCTATGATAAATCAATACATCAGTGTTTGTACTACATGTACAGTGTATGCTATGATAAATTAATACATCAGTGTTTGTACTACATGTACAGTGTATGCTATGATAAATCAATACATCAGTGTTTGTATTACATGTACAGTGTATGCTATGATAAATTAATACATCAGTGTTTGTACTACATGTACAGTGTATGCTATGATAAATTAATACATCAGTGTTTGTACTACATGTACAGTGTATGCTATGATAAATCAATACATCAGTGTTTGTATTACATGTACAGTGTATGCTATGATAAATTAATACATCAGTGTTTGTACTACATGTACAGTGTATGCTATGATAAATCAATACAGTCAAGTGCAATGTTCATCTGCTTTGCAGTATCCATAGTACATTTTAACATATAGTACATATTAACCAAAATAAACACTTCTATAGTACCTATTTAGTGTAATTGCTACAAATTTTATATAGTTTTAGATAAAGTGTTTTCTCTGTGAACATTTTAAAATATCAACCAACATAACAATAACAATACGTTAAAATAAAATATTTTATTTGTTTACAAGATAAAATTACAATACTTATTGTAATTATTGATATGATCCATTTTTTATTACAGAAAGAGTAATATGATTTTTTTCTTTTAATTATAGGCGTACAAAACAAGTCTACATTATGCTGCTAAGAATCAACATTTGGATATCTTTAAATTGTTGCTGGATGCTGGTGCAGAAAGAGATAACACAGTAAGTTGAGTTTAAATGAGGTAATGTTTTATGTATCTATTACGTGACGCGTACACCTATTCCAATGTGACATAGAATATGTTTGATGATAACTTCTTGATATGATAAGGTAGGTATTCACATGTCTTCATAAGACAACCACCTTGCCATAGTACTAAATCCGATAAGTATATTGTTAATGGTCTTTGATATCATGTTTACAAGTAATGTTGAAGTAAAGAACTATACGTAAACATTATTTTTGGTGCTCATGTAATTTTTATTGAACTGATAAGATTCAGTAGTGCTATAGGCATGACAAAGTGTGTGTGTGTGTGTGTGTGTGTGTGTGTGTGTGTGTGTGTAAACAAGTTAAAGTAAAAAAATGCTGGACCGATTACTATTTGGTAGTGATGTTACCTCTGATATCTAGTTGGGAAATTGTTCAAATGAAAATGATTGCATCAGAGATGTCCATTTTTGGGTAAAAAAAATGTGATTTTTGGTAAAACAAAACTTAAACTCCAAAACTACTGAGCAGCTTGGCCTGAAATATATGATGGGAACATTCTTAGAGGTGACTAAATTTAGATTTGTTCATGACAAGATGATTCCATCAGTAATATGCAAAATTAATGTGACTTTTTGGTAAAAAATCTTTAATTCCAAAACTACATGTACTCAGCAGATTGGGCAGAAATTTAATTTGGATGTATCTGAGGGGGTATGGATGAAGAAATATTAAGCAAATAATGATCTCACACAGTAATATGCAAAGTAGGTGTAAAATGTGAATTTTGGTCAAAAGTTTATATCTCAATATGTACAAGTTTGGTCAACTGCATTGCCAAAGACACAGTAAAGGCTGACCCAATTCATGTAGATTGGCACTCAGAGAATGTTTACCATGTAAAAGTTCATTCCAACAACAAAACAGCCAATCAGGAAACAGTTATACTATGTAAACATTCGAAAAATGAGATTACGATATGTCATCATGCAACATATACAGTCGTCGCTGTGTCCTTGCACTGCAGTTGGATATGGGTGATACCTATAGGGTACAGGGCAAGTGTTGGATTTGAGTGAGGTTAACTTATATTACTAAATATTGTCAGCTGTGGCCATTTTAAACAGATGACAATTATACAGTAAAGAATTTAAGGTATTTACTATCACTAGACGTTATTTATTTGATGTTTATTTTTTGTATATTTCCGAGCTCTCAAATTAAATCTCACAAGTTAGAGTAGGAGTTAGATTGTCTTCTCGATCGTGCTTACGCACTCACTTAGCAACCCTTCAGGTCACCCTCTAGTGGTAAATTTAGCAACAGTGCGAGCTTCTGTGGGTTCGTTCAGCATGTGTAGCTTTGGTGTTAATGCTACATGTGGAAAAGTGAACTCTTAGATACATAAACATACCTCTGATATTAGTAGCTGTACAGGAATAATTATATATAATCTCCTGGTGTAACTTTTTTTTAAGTCTGCTGTAAAATAGAATCCGGGTAAGGTTTATGCGCATGTGCAAGAATGGGCCCGGATTAAATTTTACGTTGTACACCATAACATTGTACCCCCTGTAAAATAACATCCGGTCCGATCTACTATCGCCAGTTCCAAATGAGTTGTGATTGGTTGTGTGTGTTATATTTCCAATCTACACAAAATGAAGCTTCATTCTCAAACATATGGGGGAGAGCGGAGGTCGGAAAATCGAGGGCAAGTACTTCAAAATTTTCAGCCTCTGTTGGAGGGTTACTTGAGGGGGGGGGGGCTTCAAATAAAACTGAAAGTTCTTTTATATTCTTTGAGTAAATACAATCCCAGTTTCAAATATCTACAAGAAGCACAAATTTTGGACAGAAACTTGTGTTTTACAAGTCTGTCGGTGATGTCAATGCACAGAACCGTCTTAAAATCAGCTTATTAGAGATGTACCAGTATTATAATCATACCAGTGAGACCTTTTTGTATGTGTAGTACAAGATGCATCCAATAATAATGGCAACATATTGAAAACATGCCAACGAAGTTTTCCCCAACGACATTATTTTAACATATGCAATAGATGACCAAGGTTCCCAAATATTTTTTTTTTTTTCAAATGGAAATTACTACGCTATCAAAAAATGTCTCAGCAGCGTTTCTATATGGACTCTTGAGTAGAAATTTAATAACCTCACATTTACTCTCTCCCATATGCACTGTATAACAAAACTCATCTGATGACACATACAGTACAATTCAAACAGTTTTAAATCATGCTGGTTCATTTTTAATGATATTAACGTTTAAAAAATGAAAGATACATTTCTATAAAAGCAAATCTTACTATTAGCACTTATTGTTTCATCATGATATGAATAGAATGTACTGCCACTAATATTAAATTGAATTCTAAAATTGCAAGATGATCTGCACCAATTTTTATAATTGAACTACACGTAATTTAATTCTCCGAAATAATCAGACGTGCGATTCTTGTCCATCTATACATTTCAAAGGTACCTAGTAACTAATTACACACAACTATATCAAATAATTTTAAGACATTTAAATTATATCGACTACACAAATCAACTCCATTAAAAACTGATATTTTTACACAGGACATCACACATATGTACAAAGCACTAAAATGAACAGCAACTAAAGTCATATACATTATAAAATAGGAGTTGTGAGCCAGGTTTTCTCCTTATGATCTTAGATTACAAATATTAGCAGTTATACTCACTTGACTGTTTTATATGACATTCATTGCTATCAACGATACATTTCGAATGCTACTCAAGACATATGAATTGATGTTACTTAACATACATGATCACAGACAACATGTATGTTAAGTAACCATCAATTCATAGGTCTTGAGTAGCATTCGAAAGGCATCGTTGATAGCAATGAATGTCATATAAAACAGTCAAGTGAGTATAACTGCTAATATGGTGCATGAACATTGCCAAATCTTTCTTAGATATTTTTCTTTTCTGTAAAGGCACAATTTAGAAACGTTTTTAGTCAATATGAATTCACGTTTTCATAGTTTGGTTACAATTGTTACAAACAGGATAAGTTAACTATTTAGTTAAATTGAACTTGATGTTCATTGTGCAAAATTGTAGTTCCACATGGTCTTAATTTATTAAAAAGCTAGGCCATTACACATCTTCAAAAGAGAGGCATTTTATTTGCTCAAATGAACTGTAGGCATTGTTTAGTGCTCAAGAAGTAGACTTTGTGAAAAGTAAAGTGTGACCATGGTCACTATAATACTAAGAGTTGTTCTTATTTTTTCACTGGCGTTCTTTTTCAGAATCAATGTGTACACAAATTTAGCAGCAAATGTGACATTCATTATATGTGACATTCATTTTTGTTATGTATATTGATACTGCACCTTGATTTTACTCATGTGAATTGATTTGGCCTTTAAATATACAACGTAGATTGTCATATTTCAAAGTGTTTGACTATTTTGTCAATATTGGCTAAAGGTCGGCAGTTTTACACATGAGCCTTGCAAGAAAGTTCAAAATTTTTATGATACAAGTTTCCACCTAAAAACATTACATCTGTTATCGGAACCACGAAAAGCATTGGTTATTTGCTAGTTGAGGCAGTTATTTAGTGACACATTTGGTTTTTACACTTTGTACACACAAATTTCAGTCTTTTGTTGTTAAGTAAACTTGCTGACAATTCTTTGCAATCAGTATGGTACCAGTCTTTAAACTTGTCAAACTGCATCATGTTGCTTCCACGATCTGGTTGCCTGCAATGGCAGTAGATGGGCAACATTAACGTTTTCCAGATTTTATGGCCCCGTCGTCTTCTCCATGACGTGAAAATCTCCATGATTTGATGTTGAAAACACGTTGCGAGATGGCTTCTCATCGATGTCTGCTCCCACGTAAACTCTGTTGGTTCAAGTCCAAAACATTTGGCTGTTGCATTGGCCATAGCAAATAGTCCACCGTCATCACACCCTACTTGTTTGTGTACGCACGCTCTGTATTTTTATACTTATCCCTTCATGAAATAGCAGACAGGCTACAGCCTTCTTTGCTCTTCTATCTAGTCCACACCACATGGAATCATATACATTCACTACGCCTTTGCTGCAGCCAATATTGGATACGGTAACCCAGTGATTTTGGTCTATATTCAGTATTTGGATGAATTCTTGATCTGGTGTGATGATAGCTGAGCCTGCCGTCATTACAAGGACATCCTGTAGACTGTCCATGTGTGGAAACTGCTGCTTCAATAGAGCTGGTGCGTGATTCATGACATGGTCAGTCATCCATTGTCCTGGTGTTTTAATGAGTTTTACCATACTTGGAATATCTTTCGCTAAACGTGCTCTGTCTCTGTCAATTCTCTTCTTCTTTTTAAGTTTGCAAGTGAATGGCTCTGTTCAAGTATGAATCTTCTTGGTTCCCTTCTGAAGGGTAAGGGACTGGGAAAATGTGGGTCTGCTGGAGTGATTGAAGGCTGACGGTCTATCTGGGACTGGTCTGCTGTAGTGGTTGAATGCTGGTTCTCTGTCTGGGACTGGTCTGCTGTAGTTGTTGAAGGATTGTGATCTATCTGGGACTGGTCTGCTGGAGTGGTTGAAGGCTGGTGCTCTATCTGGGACTGGTCTGCTGAAGTGGTTGAAGGCTGGTTCTCTGTCTGGGACTGGTCTGCTGTAGTGGTTGAAGGATTGTGATCTATCTGGGACTGGTCTGCTGTAGTGGTTGAAGGATTGTGCTCTATCTGGGACTGGTCTGCTGGAGCGGTTGAAGGCTGCTGCTCTATCTGGGACTGGTCTGCTGGAGTGGTTGAAAGTTGGTGCTCTACCTGGGACTGGTCTGCTGTAGTGGTTGAAGGATTGTGCTCTATCTGGGACTGGTCTGCTGGAGTGGTTGAAAGATTGTGCTGTATCTGGGACTGGTCTGCTGGAGCGGTTGAAGGCTGTTGCTCTATCTGGGACTGATCTGCTCGAGTGGTTGAAGGCTGGTGCTCTATCTGGGAATGGTCTACTGGAGTGTTTGAGGGCTGGTGCTCTATCTTGCACTGGTCTGCAGGATTGGTTGAAAGCTGGTTCTCTGTCTGGGACTGGTCTGCTGTAGTGGTTGAAAGCTGGTTCTCTCTCTGGGACTGGTCTGCTGTAGTGGTTGAAGGATTGTGCTCTATCTGGGACTGGTCTGCTGGAGTGGTTGTAGGCTGGTGCTCTATCTGGGACTGGTCTGCTGGAGTAGTTGAAGGCTGGTTCTCTATCTGGGACTGGTCTGCTGGAGTGGTTGAAGGCTTCTGCTCTATCTGGGACTGGTCTGCTGGAGTGGTTGAAGGCTGGTGCTCTATCTGGGACTGGTCTGCTGTAGTGGTTGAAGGCTGGTGCTCTATCTGGGACTGGTCTGCTGGAATGGTTGAAGGCTGGTGGTCTAGCTGGGACTGGTCTGCTGTAGTGGTTGAAGGCTGGTGCTCTATCTGGAACTGGTCTGCTGGAGTGGTTGAAGGCTTGTGCTCTATCTGGGACTGGTCTGCTGTAGTGGTTGAAGGCTTGTGCTCTATCTGGGACTGGTCTGCTGGAGTGGTTGAAGGCTTGTGCTCTATCTGGGACTGGTCATCTGTAGTGGTTGAAGGCTTGTGCTCTATCTGGGACTGGTCTGCTGTAGTGGTTGAAGGCCGGTGCTCTATCTGGGACTGGTCTGCTGTAGTGGTTGAAGGCTGGTGCTCTATCTGGGACTGGTCTACTGTAGTGGTTGAAGGCTGGTGCTCTATCTAGGACTGGTCATCTGTAGTGGTTGAAGGCTGGTGCTCTATCTGGGACTGGTCTGCTGTAGTGGTTGAAGGCTGGTGCTCTATCTGGGACTGGTCATCTGTAGTGGTTGAAGGCTGGTGCTCTATCTGGGACTGGTCTGCTGTAGTGGTTGAAGGCTGGTGCTCTATCTGGGACTGGTCTACTGTAGTGGTTGAAGGCCGGTGCTCTATCTGGGACTGGTCTGCTGTAGTGGTTGAAGGCTGGTGCTCTATCTGGGACTGGTCCACTGTAGTGGTTGAAGGCTTGTGCTCTATCTGGGACTGGTCATCTGTAGTGGTTGAAGGCTTGTGCTCTATCTGGGACTGGTCTGCTGTAGTGGTTGAAGGCCGGTGCTCTATCTGGGACTGGTCTGCTGTAGTGGTTGAAGGCCGGTGCTCTATCTGGGACTGGTCTACTGTAGTGGTTGAAGGCTGGTGCTCTATCTGGGACTGGTCTGCTGGAGTGATTGAAGGCTGGTGCTCTATCTGGGACTGGTCTGCTGGAGTGATTGAAGGCTGGTGCTCTATCTAGGACTGGTCTGCTGGAGTGGTTAAAGGCTTGTGCTCTATCTGGGACTGGTCTGCTATAGTTGTTGAAGGCTGGTTCTCTATCTGGGACTGGTCTGCTGTAGTTGTTGAAGGCTGGTTCTCTATCTGGGACTGGTCTGCTGGAGTGGTTAAAGGCTTGTGCTCTATCTAGGACTGGTCTGCTGGAGTGGTTAAAGGCTTGTGCTCTATCTGGGACTGGTCTGCTGGAGTGATTGAAGGCTGGTGCTCTATCTGGGACTGGTCTGCTGGAGGTTGATTATTGATTGATGTGTACGGTTTCAAGTGGGAATAGGCATCACCTATGCAACACCTATGGATATAGGCCAACTAAATCGATTCCAAGCATATACCATGGAGCTTTATTCGGAATATGTTTCAGTTCAGGACCACAAGTTTTTATTTTCTCAAACCTCTGACACTTACCACAACTCTTGATCTAATAAAATATAACAATGTTCAGAACAACATTATAGAGAATATTGACTATATTATATAATATATGATTAATTTTTTTCAATTCTTTACAAACATAATGTGCATCAAAGTATTATAGACATATAATGTATGAATTTTGGAAGTGGAAAACTTAGTACTCTGGAGAGGATACTATTTTACAGGTCTCAGTATGGCTATGATGGTAAACGGGCTATGTATGACAGAGATATTATAACTTCAGACATCAGACTATGGACAACTGAACCTGTTACAAACACTGAAACAGGGACAGTAAACAAGCAAATTGGATTTATTACACTTGGCTCAGAATGTTAAAACAGCAGAGACTTGTAGTTCACACCATGGTTTGATAAGAACAGATTTATTGCCTCTTTATGTGTACATGAAATACCAGGGGAACTGTAAATTTATGTAAAGTGGCCATAAAACTGTTCTTATCAAATGATGGAATGTAATACTTGTCTGTACTTCCAACATGCTGAGCCAAAAGTTATTAATCTAATTCAGTTGTTTACTTTCCCTGTTTGTAACAGGCTCCGTTCGTCCATGGTCTGATGTCTGAAGTTGTATTTTTCAGCTGAATACAAGCATCATGTGTATCAAAGCATATATTTACCAACATGTTTAACACTTTCCATTCTGAAAAAGTATGGATTTTGGAAGTGCCAAACTTAGTACTCAGGGGGGAGGGGGATACTATTTTACTGGTCTCAGCATGGCTGTTGCAGTGAATATGATGGGAAACAGGCTATGTATGACAGAGTTATTATTGTTCAGTTGACTACAAGCATCATGTGTATCAAAGTATAGATAAATTTACCAAGAAGATATTTACTGCTTTCTCTTGTGAAAATTTATGAAATTTTAATGTACTAAGTACTTTAGGGGGATACTATTTTACAGGACCATTATCTAACTAAATAATCATACTTACCAATTGTTGCATGTCACTTGAGATGGTCTTCCAATAAAACCTGGATGAAATCTTCTTCACAGTCTTTGTTGATGCCAAGATGACCAACATTGCAGAAACATGACATTCTTTGAAAAATTCCTTCCATTGTTATTGGGTTAGTAACACTTACTTAGAACCAACACCATCCTTTCCAATGAAGAAGAATGTCTTGCCTGGAAGACACAAGGTTTTAAAAAATTAACATTAAAATAAAAAAATGTGATTTTGTCATCAAATCTTGGTATGAACATAGATCTAAAGAAAGTAATTTCAATTATGTCAGAGTTGAGTTGAGGAAATAATCAGCATACCAGTGTTTGTAGTTTATCTAGTTACAATTAACTTGACTTTCACTAATAATTTGAAAGTAGTCAATCCAAAATGTCCCCTCCCACCCCCCCACCCCCCCCCCCCCCGCAGTGTGGCATAGACATTCACTGGTAAAACAGTCAAAAATGATACTAAACACTTCCGGCACTTGTGAAATGACCCAATGTATATTATCAATTTCACTTTGCACATCAGTCGTCTGCTATGAAATATTTCAGTAAACCATACACAAAAAATCCTACTGAACACTAATTGTACGCAATTACGTGATGTTGAGAACGAGCTGCATTTATTTGCAGATTAATTATGTGACGCCATCTGACTTGCACATGTAAAAGGGGACGGGTTCCCCCAGTCACCCCATTACTTTTCTGAGTACATTCACATTCATGATTACTGTTTTGAGTATTATCAGTTTGTCATGTAAGCTTTTGTAGAGTTGGTCTGAGATGAGGGTAACTTCTGCTGCAGTATCAACTATGGCATTCACCTGGTGTCCTTGAATTTTAATAGGCACAGTGCACATAAAAGATGACTTGAGTTGGTATATAGTGACTTCTTCCTGCTCACTGTTTGCAGTTGTGTTCATCGCAGAAGGTTTTCCTGACGAGCATGTAACATCACCGTAAAAGGGTGGTGTGGTACATTGCTTTTCTAGTAGGGTTTGGTCCAATTTGTCGTTGTCCAGGTTATCTGTCCGGTTGCTGAGGCCTGTGGGATTGAGGGTCGGTGTTAGACCTCTGTCTCCGACCCCTCTATTGGTTTTGGGGTCGAGCTGTGGGCAGTCCCTCCTGAAGTGTCTGGGTCTACCACACTGGTAACAGTTTCGGTTTGGTGATGGTGACCGGCTCCTGGACCTTCGTGGGTTGTTATTGTCTTCATCTGTGAGATTATTCCATCTAGGGCAGACTGTACTGTTTGTAATTGGCCCTTCAGGTTCAAAACCTCATCCTCCAGAGATTTTTTTCTGTATAGGAGAGTTGTGTGGATACCTGTGGCCTGTTAAATGAGATGGTGGCAGTGGTCTATTTGATTGGAGACGGGTGGCTGCTCATACCCGTGGTTGGCTGTGGTCGTCGCTGTCGTCAATATCTGTGATGACTTGGCGAATCTCCCGTGAGCACGGGGACTTGCCAAAGATTGCCTGGTTATTGTGCTTAAACCATCTGATTTTATCAATTGCACTGTCTATTGTGGCTGGTCGTTGATTAGCCGCATATTGTCCGGCCTCCTTATCCAAGCAGCCTTGACAGAATGATAGTAAGGCCTGTCCATTCATATGCTCATCATTGAAATTATCGAAGCCATGTGTTGCCTGTGTTAGTAGTCTGTCTGCCCAGTCACGGAGCGCCTCATCAGACCACTGTTTTGCTTGATAAAATTCAACCAGGGCAGTTTCTGGTAGTTCTTGAAAATCGAAACGGCGTTCCAATTGTTTGACTAGGTTGTGGTATTCAATATCTTGATGTCGATCTCGGATAAGAGTGTAGTAATCAATAGCTTTGCCATCTAAGAACCAACACATGTTGTCTCTCGCCTCCTGGATTGTCCACTGATTGGAGTGTGCATACTGCTCGTATCGGGTTATAAAACTCCGCCATGTACTATCTCCTGAGTAAATCAAGTTCTTGGGGACATAGGGATGATGTGGTGGTTGGCCGTATCCCCTTCTATCTGAAGCACTGACTCCCTGGTCCCAGGTGTGTTGCTGACTTGTCGGTGTTGGGGGAGTGGTGGTGGTACTGCTCACTCCTACATGGGGAGATGGCCCTTGTACACATGGTGTTGGCACTGGTGTGTGTGCTGTAGGCATTGGTTGTTCCTGCTTAAACTGAGTTGCACCTGTCAACACTCGTTGGTCTGGTTGTTGGGCCATAGTTGATGACACTAAAGGCTGTGAGACTGTTGGTGGTCCATATGATTGCATGGGATGAGGCTGGTAGTATGGTGGTACCATGGGGTATGGTGGGTATTGGTATGGTGATGTTGGCTGCTGATGGTATGCCAGATAAGGCATTGCCGGTGGGTAGTACCCCATGATAGGTGGTTGGTACCCTGACTGCCCCATTGTATAGCTGGCTGGTGGTGGCTGTTGGTATCCAGCTGGTTGGTAGTACACCATGGACGGTGCCTGGTAGCCTGGTTGTGTCACTGGTATGTTTGCAGCTGGTGGTGACTGGCGATATGCAGGTTGTGATGGACCAGGTGGTGGTACCTGATACCCCCACGAGGGTGGGTAGTACCCCATTGGTGGTGGTTGAGTCTCTGGTGGTGGCATCGGTTGGCCTGTCATTTGCAGATGAGGCCCAGATGGTGGTGTCTGGTGCACAACTGGTGTTTGTGGTGCTGGATGCTCAGCTGGTGGGGTGTCATGGGATGGTGGTGACTTCCCTTTGTTTGCCTTTGGTCTTGTACCCCCATAGACTGAGTTGGCAGCAGCTTGATCAATAACTTCTACCCCCATAGACTGAGTTGGCAGCAGCTTGATCAATAACTTCTCCCATCCTTGCATTGAAGTGGTCTTGCTGTGGTGTGGTATCGGTGCTAGTGGGACTACCACCACTAGCTCCCCCTCCCTCCTCTATGTCAGTAGGACCTTCAGGGGTATGGTCGGGAGTAGTCAGTGGAATTGGTGTGAACCTAACTTTGTCCCAAAATTCCTTCGACGGTTTAGAATGCAAAATTGCTGTTATAAGTTCTTGAGTTAGGTGCTTGTGCCTCTCACGGAGATCAATTATTGACTTAGCTGTTGCAGGGTCTATTCCTTTTATAGTCATTAACTCATCTTTAGTACAGTTCTGTATATCTATTACATCCATATTGACAAAGACTACTAAAGTTAAACTCCAACCCTATTGGAGTTTAAATCTGTTATAATATTTATAGGATTGACTCAAAAAGTTTTAATTGTGTGAAATTGTTTTCCCCTAAACCGTGTTTGCTCGGGTAGAAAGGGTATTACAATTATTGGAAGCCTTATTTATATTTATATTGAAATAATAATACTGTTTAAAACTACAATGAGTTTTGAAACAGATAACTGGGTAGTGTTGTATATACTTAAAGTGTAATCAAATGGGACTGTAAATATGCTCCAACTATATTAATAGTGTTTAGTGAAGCTATATCTAAAATCCCCAAAAAATTAAAGTTTGAGCCTGTACGGAGTTTGAGTGGGCGGGTGCTATGCACGTTTAAGTTTACTAATACTAACATAACGATAGATCGGTAGATTATTCGTGACACCGCGGATATAGCAAACGAACATATGTTTGTAAATATCAGTTCGTACAGGTCAGGTGACACTTTCAATAGATGGAAATTACTTGAATAATTAAAGACGGCTAAAAGGTGACAGATCTTCCTATTGTTATGCAGTTTCACAGTTATGAGATGTTGGGTTTTGAAAGTACCATAACAGTGTAAGTTCGGTTTACAAATACTGTTTCTTTCAAAAATTAATATAAAACGCTGAGCTACACGTAGTAGATTGCGTGTTAGTCCAGGTTTAGGTCTGTGCGATATCGATGTTACTAAAAGTGCAAGTACTTGATTTGAACTATAATGTTGCACAGATGTAAATAATTCGAAAATACAAAATGCTTGTGAGTGTACAGTTGAAATAAACATGTTGAATTCGTGATAATGACAATTACAAAAAATTGTAATTGCACGTATAAGAACGTGTTACAATTGGTTGCAAAAATTATTGAATCATGATATCGAACGTGGTACAATTATTGTGTAACTAAGTTATTACAAAGTTGTCGGCTGACAGGAACTTGCGTGGCACGGCAAAATCGAAAAAAGTAAAACACACAAAAAGCATTTGCCACACACAAATTCTATTACTGACTATGCCAATGTAGAGAACCAGCTTACCGTAAAACGTCTGGTAGTGGTTTTCCATGAAGAGTAGGAACAAACAATAAAGGTAATACACTCTGTAACAATATAGGAATACATCTTGATCATCAGCAGTCTTCTTGCACACTGGGTTCTGCTGATCTGGTGGCGCTGCTGACAGTGGCGCCCCCGGTTAGAAGACGTACTCCCGGGGGTGCTAGTCCTACAGGTAGTTGAAATACTAAATTAACAGAGTGAGACATATTTTTATCAGATCGATTGTGTTCGTCGGTTTCTTTGATATTGTAATACTTTGTATTATTTCTACAATTTATGTACATCACCACGCCACCATGACTAGTCCTGCTTGCATATATGTCCTTCTCCTGTCAGTAATCGAGACCCGTGCACCGTCTGCAAGCAAGACTACATCTCATAAATCACACATACACAAGCGTGTGTACACGTGTAGTAGCAAAATATTAGTAACTCGAAATGGTGCTGTGTCCTAGTTTGAAATTGTCTGACTAAGTCACAGTAAACTGACAGGGAATATATATCCCCATCCCACAATCCCACATTTCAAGTAAATAAATACACCTGAACTTATTATTACTTTACCAAGAATTTTTATCATGGAGTTTCGGCAAAACGGCTGGTTTAACATTTCCAAGAGGACAAAACTTTACAGTCACGAACGATAAATACGTACGCATGCGCATAAGCCTTACCCGGATACTATTTTACATGGACGAAATATTTCGTAAGACCGGTATTCCAAATGAGTGCTACGTCATGATTTCCTAATGTCGGCAGTATCCCTCCGAGCCTATCGGCATGAGGGAATCATTCGTCCTCGATGACGTAGCATGAATGAGAAATACCGGAAGATTATTTATTTATTATATACATACACCCACTATTTTTTTTCTATTATGATGACAATTTTGAACAAAAATATTCTCAAACTTACGCTGAACGCGCATCAATTTTTTGAAGTGATGGGGCTACAGCGCTCAGCTGTTCATTCAGTTTCAGATTGTAGTCGCCATTGCAACAGCTGCCGTCGCTACTACTACTACTAAGGTATATGTTGAGATCAGTAAAATTACGCCACAAACTTTCAGGTAGGGAATATTTTGCCAACGTTGGGACGTTTGTCAAGAGTAGTGATTAATTCTTTGACAAAATATAGACACATTGATCGGAAAAAAATGATACATACGGAGAGACTGACTAAGGAACGGATGCCTACACCGGTTATGCATAGAACTCGGCTCATAGTCATACTGTGCTGAACGCAGCAGCCACCGCACGGGGGCGCTGTTCACAGTAGCCTCAATAGCTCAAACCACAGACACTCGTGACTTTGCTCAAACTATACATAGCTTGTCCGTCAGCAAGGAAACAATAGATGCATGGGCCAACGCATTTTAATTGCTGTAAGTAGTAGTCATACTACCTATGAATACTAACATTTGTCCCTGGAAGAATAATTGTTGTCTTTATTGAAATTATTAATCTTTTCATGTTCCACCATGTAACGTATAGGCATGTATAGCAATAGGGAATCATTGGATATAATAGTAAATATTCCTGTGCACTCTAACCAACTAGTACACACTATCAGTATACATCTCAGCTATAGCCTTGTATAGGTGGTTTGAAATAATTATTGTCATTGATACCCAGCAGACACGACTTTTTGTACTCAATATGGCCTTCTGGGTAATTTCCAATCTAATAGTATGAGCTATAATTGACAAACAATAGAGTGTGCACACATTTTAATTGCTGTAAGTAGTAGTGATACTACCTATGAATACTAACATTTGTCCCTGGAAGAATAATTATTGTCTTTATTGGAATTATTAATCGTTTCATGTTCCACCATGTAACATATAGGCATGTATAGGGATGGGGAGTCAGTGGATATTTCAATAAGTTATATCTCCAATAATATTGAGTGTGCATTCTAACCAACTAGTACACATTATCAGTATGCATCTCAGCTATAACCCTGTAGAGGTGGCTTGAAATAATTATTGTCATTGATACCCAGCAGACATGACAGTGTGTACTCATATGGCCTTCTGAGTAATTTCAAATCTAATACGAGGAGCTGTAATTGACAAACAATAGAGTGTGCACACATTTCAAATATTCAATGTAGTAGTGATACTACCTATGAATACTTAAATTTATCTCTGGAAGAATAAATATTGTCTTTATTTAAATTATTAATCTTTTCATGTTCCACCATGTAACGTATAGGCATATATAGGGATGGAGAGTCAGTGGATATTTGAATAAGTTATATCTCCAATAATATTGAGTGTGCATTCTAACCAACTAGTACACATTATCAGTATGCATCTCAGCTATAACCCTGTATAGGTGGTTTGAAATAATTATTGTCATTGATACCAAGCAGACACGACTTTGTGTACTCATATGGTCTTCTGGGGAATTTCCAATCTAATACTAACAGCTGTAATTGACAAAGAATAGAGTGTGTACACATTTTTATAGCTGTAAGTAGTAGTGATACTACCTATGAATACTTAAATTTATCTCTGGAAGAATAAATATTGTCTTTATTTAAATTATTAAACTTTTCATATTCCACCATGTTACTTATAGGCATATATAGGGATGGGGAGTCAGTGGATATTTGAATAATTATTGCTCCAAAAATATTGAGTGTGCAGTCTAACCAACTAGTACACATTATCAGTATGCATCTCAGCTATAACCCTGTATAGAGGTGCGGTATTGTTGGATTGCCACAATAGCTTGATCTCAGATAAATAGCGGTTATTGGCTATTTACCAAAACAGCTTGATTCAATCTTGATTTGAGCTAAATAGCGGCTATTGGCTATTTATTGGATTGCCAAAATAGGTTCATCCCCAAAATAGCTTGATTCGAGATAAATAGTGGCTGTTGTCTATTTCCTTTGTTGCCAAAATAGCTTGATCTGAAGGTAAATAGCAGCTACTGGGGATTTATTGAATTGCCAAAATAGCTGGATCTCAGATAAATAGCAGCTATTGGCTATTCAACTTAATACTATTAGCTATAAATAGCCAGGTAATAGCTTGCTATCAGTTATTATAAAAACGGGAATATGGTGTGATTATCTCCATGGGTAGCTATTCAAGCTAAGAGCCATTGACAGCCGCTATTAGCTATTAATAGCCTACTACCAGCTAACAACCCCCAGCACTCTTCAGGACATGGCTATTTATCTATTTATTGCATCCCTTTTGTATCAGGGGACTCACTAAGATTGTTAGGAGCAGCACTAAGAAAAATTAAAAATACATACACTACCATAAAGACGAGTAAAAAACATATACAGGAACAAACAACAAAATAAACCAAAGTGAGGTAAGAATGTTGATAAAACGACAATACAAATAAAAATGTATGCTTCAAATGTTAGTTGTCAGAAAATCTAACGGCTAAACTATTCTATATTAGTTTTAACAAAATCTTTTCTGTTTTCAATTGCTTCAATAAGGTATTGTTTGACAAGTTTATCTATTTGTTTACTTATAGACTGAGCATTGTAGTGTTTTGTATTATCTCCTATAAATAAACAGAGTAGTTCTTTCCTTTGTTTAAAATCTTGATATAAGTTCAACTCCTTATTGTTGAGTAATAGTTCTTCTGTTCCTTTCATTAAGATCTGTCGTTGTGTAGAATGGCTTTCACATGTAAAAAGAAAGTGTTCAAGTGTCTTTCCATTTGAGCTCGTCATTTTTAAATATGATATGTTTGATTTTATTATCTGAAAGAGTTTGAATTTGGTCTTTATCAATATTAAGGTCTATTAACACATTATTTACAGTTTTCCGCCAATTCCAGGACATTTTTATCACATTTCTTTCAGATTCTTCACTAATGGAATTGAGATGGTTAAAGACACATTTAGTCCATCATGATTCATCTATAAAATTACAAAGTCTTTTAAAGTACTTTAATCTGAACAAATCAAAATTACTTGACATAGCATCATTATATTATCAGGTGTTAAGGTGTTTAGAACACACTGTACTCCTTGACTCTTCAAATAATAAATCTCGATCATGGTTTGTTTTTTCATTCATTTAATTTCAACAAACTTAACTCTTGGGGTTAATAGCCAGTTATTAGATTGCTATTAATGGCTAATAGCTTGAACAGCTGCATAGCCAGCCCATGGAGAAAGCTGAGAGGTTGATAGCTGATAGCCAGCTATTAGCTAGCTATTAATGGCTAATAGCGGCTATTAATGGCTAATAGCGGCTATTAATGGCTAATAGCTTAAATAGCTGCGTAGCCAGCCCATGGAGAAAGCTGAGAGGTTGATAGCTGATAGACAGCTCTTAGCTGGCTATTAATGGCTAATAGCGGCTATTAATGGCTAATAGCGGCTATTAATGGCTAATAGCTTAAATAGCTGCATAGCCAGCCCACAGAGAAAGCTGAGAGGTTGATAGCGGAAAGCCAGCTATTAGCTGGCTATTAATGGCTAATAGCGGCTATTAATGGCTAATAGCTTGAATAGCTGCATAGCCAGCCCATGGAGAAAGCTGAGAGGTTGATAGCTGATAGCCGGCTATTAGCTGGCTATTAATGGCTAATAGCTTGAATAGCTGCATAGCCAGCCCTTGGAGAAAGCTGAGAGGTTGATAGCTGATAGCCAGCTATTAGCTAGCTATTAATGGCTAATAGCTTGAATAGCTGCATAGTCAGCCCATGGAGAAAGCTGAGAGGTTGATAGCGGATAGCCAGCTATTAGCTAGCTATTAATGGCTAATAGCGGCTATTAATGGCTAATAGCTTAAATAGCTGCGTAGCCAGCCCATGGAGAAAGCTGAGAGGTTGATAGCTGATAGCCAGCTCTTAGCTGGCTGTTAATGGCTAATAGCGGCTATTAATGGCTAATAGCTTAAATAGCTGCATAGCCAGCCCACAGAGAAAGCTGAGAGGTTGATAGTGGATAGCCAGCTATTAGCTGGCTATTAATGGCTAATAGTGGCTATTAATGGCTAATAGCTTGAACAGCTGCATAGCCAGCCCACAGAGAAAGCTGAGAGGTTGATAGCTGATAGCCAGCTATTAGCTGGCTATTAATGGCTAATAGCGGCTATTAATGGCTAATAGCTTGAATAGCTGCATAGCCAGCCCATGGAGAAAGCTGAGAGGTTGATAGCTGATAGCCAGCTATTTGCTGGCTATTAATGGCTAATAGTGGCTATTAATAGCTAATAGCTTGAATAGTTGCATAGCCAGCCCATGGAGAAAGCGGAGGGGTTGATAGCTGATAGCCAGCTATTAGCTGGCTATTAATGGCTAATAGCGGCTATTAATGGCTAATAGCTTGAATAGCTCCATAGCCAGCCCATGGAGAAAGCTGAGAGGTTAATAGCTGGTAGCCAGCTACTAGCTTGCTATTAATGGCTAATAGCGGCTATTAATGGCTAATAGCTTGAACAGCTACATAGCCAGCCCATGGAGAAAGCTGAGAGGTTGATAGCTGATGGCCAGCTATTAGCTGGCTATTAATGGCTAATAGCGGCTATTAATGGCTAATAGCTTAAATAGCTGCATAGCCAGCCCATGGAGAAAGCTGAGAGGTTGATAGCTGATAACCAGCTCTTAGCTGGCTATTAATGGCTAATAGCGGCTATTAATGGCTAATAGCTTAAATAGCTGCATAGCCAGCCCACAGAGAAAGCTGAGAGGTTGATAGTGGATAGCCAGCTATTAGCTGGCTATTAATGGCTAATAGTGGCTATTAATGGCTAATAGCTTGAACAGCTGCATAGCCAGCCCACGGAGAAAGCTGAGAGGTTGATAGCTGATAGCCAGCTATTAGCTGGCTATTAATGGCTAATAGCGGCTATTAATGGCTAATAGCTTAAATAGCTGCATAGCCAGCCCATGGAGAAAGCTGAGGGGTTGATAGCTGATAGCCAGCTATTAGCTGGCTATTAATGGCTAATAGCGGCTATTAATGGCTAATAGCTTGAATAGCTGCATAGCCAGCCCATGGAGAAAGCTGAGAGGTTAATAGCTGATAGCCAGGTATTACCATTTACACCTCCACTCTTATAGTCTAGTTCCTACACAGTATCATTACAATTTACACCTCCACTCACATAGTCTAGTTCCTATACAGTATTATTACCATTTACACCTCCACTCACTAGTCTAGTTCCTTTATCATTACCATTTACACCTCCACTCACTAGTCTAGTTCCTACACAGTATCATTACCATTTACACCTCCACTCACATAGTCTAGTTCCTACACAGTATCATTACCATTTACACCTCCACTCACATAGTCTAGTTCCTATACAGTATCATTACAATTTACACCTCCACTCACATAGTCTAGTTCCTATACAGTATCATTACCATTTACACCTCCACTCTTATAGTCTAGTTCCTACACAGTATCATTACAATTTACACCTCCACTCACATAGTCTAGTTCCTATACAGTATTATTACCATTTACACCTTCACTCACATAGTCTAGTTCCTACACAGTATCATTACAATTTACACCTCCACTCACATAGTCTAGTTCCTATACAGTATCATTACCATTTACACCTCCACTCACATAGTCTAGTTCCTTTATCATTACCATTTACACCTCCACTCACTAGTCTAGTTCCTTTATCATTACCATTTACACCTCCACTCACTAGTCTAGTTCCTACACAGTATCATTACCATTTACACCTCCACTCACATAGTCTAGTTCCTACACAGTATCATTACCATTTACACCTCCACTCACTAGTCTAGTTCCTTTATCATTACCATTTACACCTCCACTCACTAGTCTAGTTCCTACACAGTATCATTACCATTTACACCTCCACTCACATAGTCTAGTTCCTACACAGTATCATTACCATTTACACCTCCACTCACTAGTCTAGTTCCTATACAGTATCATTACCATTTACACCTCCACTCACTAGTCTAGTTCCTTTATCATTACCATTTACACCTCCACTCACTAGTCTAGTTCCTACACAGTATCATTACCATTTACACCTTCACTCACTAGTCTAGTTCCTACACAGTATCATTACAATTTACACCTCCACTCACATAGTCTAGTTCCTATACAGTATCATTACCATTTACACCTCCACTCACTAGTCTAGTTCCTATACAGTATCATTACCATTTACACCTCCACTCACATAGTCTAGTTCCTATACAGTATCATTACCATTTACATCTCCACTTACTAGTCTAGTCCCTATACAGTATCATTACAATTTACACCTCCACTCACTAGTCTAGTTCCTACACAGTATCATTACCATTTACACCTCCACTCACTAGTCTAGTTCCTATACAGTATCATTACCATTTACACCTCCACTCACATAGTCTAGTTCCTATACAGTATCATTACCATTTACACCTCCACTCACATAGTCTAGTTCCTATACAGTATCATTACCATTTACACCTCCACTCACATAGTCTAGTTCCTCTACAGTATCGTTACCATTTACACCTCCACTCACATAGTCTAGTTCCTATACAGTATCATTACCATTCACACCTTCACTCACATAGTCTAGTTCCTATACAGTATCATTACCATTTACACCTCCACTCACATAGTCTAGTTCCTATACAGTATCATTACCATTTACACCTCCACTCACATAGTCTAGTTCCTATACAGTATCATTACCATTTACACCTCCACTCACATAGTCTAGTTCCTATACAGTATCATTACCATTTACACCTCCACTCACATAGTCTAGTTCCTATACAGTATCATTACCATTTACACCTCCACTCACATAGTCTAGTTCCTATACAGTATCATTACCATTTACACCTCCACTCACATAGTCTAGTTCCTATACAGTATCATTACCATTTACACCTCCACTCACATAGTCTAGTTCCTATACAGTATCATTACCATTTACACCTCCACTCACATAGTCTAGTTCCTATACAGTATCGTTACCATTTACACCTCCACTCACATAGTCTAGTTCCTATACAGTATCATTACCATTTACACCTCAACTCACTAGTCTAGTTCCTACACAGTATCATTACAATTTACACCTCCACTCACATAGTCTAGTTCCTATACAGTATTCTTACCATTTACACCTCCACTCACTAGTCTAGTTCCTATACAGTATCATTACCATTTACACCTTCACTCACATAGTCTAGTTCCTATACAGTATCGTTACAATTTACACCTTCACTCACATAGTCTAGTTCCTATACAGTATCATTACCATTTACACCTTCACTCACATAGTCTAGTTCCTATATAGTATCATTACCATTTACACCTTCACTCACATAGTCTAGTTCCTATACAGTATCATTACCATTTACACCTCCACTCACATAATCTAGTTCCTATACAATATCGTTACCATAAACACCTCCACTCACATAGTCTAGTTCCTATACAATATCATTACCATTCACACCTCCACTCACATAGTCTAGTTCCTATACAGTATCATTACCATTTACACCTCCACTCACATAGTCTAGTTCCTATACAGTATCATTACCATTTACACCTCCACTCACATAGTCTAGTTCCTATACAGTATTCTTACCATTTACACCTCCACTCACTAGTCTAGTTCCTATACAGTATCATTACCATTTACACCTCCACTCACTAGTCTAGTTCCTACACAGTATCATTACCATTTACACCTCCACTCACATAGTCTAGTTCCTACACAGTATCATTACCATTTACACCTCCACTCACTAGTCTAGTTCCTATACAGTATCATTACCATTTACACCTCCACTCACTAGTCTAGTTCCTTTATCATTACCATTTACACCTCCACTCACTAGTCTAGTTCCTACACAGTATCATTACCATTTACACCTTCACTCACTAGTCTAGTTCCTACACAGTATCATTACAATTTACACCTCCACTCACATAGTCTAGTTCCTATACAGTATCATTACCATTTACACCTCCACTCACTAGTCTAGTTCCTATACAGTATCATTACCATTTACACCTCCACTCACATAGTCTAGTTCCTATACAGTATCATTACCATTTACATCTCCACTTACTAGTCTAGTCCCTATACAGTATCATTACAATTTACACCTCCACTCACTAGTCTAGTTCCTACACAGTATCATTACCATTTACACCTCCACTCACTAGTCTAGTTCCTATACAGTATCATTACCATTTACACCTCCACTCACATAGTCTAGTTCCTATACAGTATCATTACCATTTACACCTCCACTCACATAGTCTAGTTCCTATACAGTATCATTACCATTTACACCTCCACTCACATAGTCTAGTTCCTCTACAGTATCGTTACCATTTACACCTCCACTCACATAGTCTAGTTCCTATACAGTATCATTACCATTCACACCTTCACTCACATAGTCTAGTTCCTATACAGTATCATTACCATTTACACCTCCACTCACATAGTCTAGTTCCTATACAGTATCATTACCATTTACACCTCCACTCACATAGTCTAGTTCCTATACAGTATCATTACCATTTACACCTCCACTCACATAGTCTAGTTCCTATACAGTATCGTTACCATTTACACCTCCACTCACATAGTCTAGTTCCTATACAGTATCATTACCATTTACACCTCAACTCACTAGTCTAGTTCCTACACAGTATCATTACAATTTACACCTCCACTCACATAGTCTAGTTCCTATACAGTATTCTTACCATTTACACCTCCACTCACTAGTCTAGTTCCTATACAGTATCATTACCATTTACACCTTCACTCACATAGTCTAGTTCCTATACAGTATCGTTACAATTTACACCTTCACTCACATAGTCTAGTTCCTATACAGTATCATTACCATTTACACCTTCACTCACATAGTCTAGTTCCTATATAGTATCATTACCATTTACACCTTCACTCACATAGTCTAGTTCCTATACAGTATCATTACCATTTACACCTCCACTCACATAATCTAGTTCCTATACAATATCGTTACCATAAACACCTCCACTCACATAGTCTAGTTCCTATACAATATCATTACCATTCACACCTCCACTCACATAGTCTAGTTCCTATACAGTATCATTACCATTTACACCTCCACTCACATAGTCTAGTTCCTATACAGTATCATTACCATTTACACCTCCACTCACATAGTCTAGTTCCTATACAGTATTCTTACCATTTACACCTCCACTCACTAGTCTAGTTCCTATACAGTATCATTACCATTTACACCTTCACTCACATAGTCTAGTTCCTATACAGTATCGTTACAATTTACACCTTCACTCACATAGTCTAGTTCCTATACAGTATCATTACCATTTACACCTCCACTCACATAGTCTAGTTCCTATACAGTATCATTACCATTTACACCTTCACTCACATAGTCTAGTTCCTATACAGTATCATTACCATTTACACCTTCACTCACTAGTCTAGTTCCTACACAGTATCATTACAATTTACACCTCCACTCACATAGTCTAGTTCCTATACAGTATCAATACCATTTACACCTCCACTCACATAGTCTAGTTCCTATACAGTATCAATACCATTTACACCTCCACTCACAGTCTAGTTCCTATACAGTATCGTTACCATTTACACCTCCACTCACATAGTCTAGTTCCTATACAGTATCGTTACCATTTACACCTCCACTCACTAGTATAGTTCCTATACGGTATCATTACAATTTACACCTCCACTCACATAGTCTAGTTCCTATACGGTATCGTTACCATTTACACTTCCACTCACATAGTCTAGTTCCTATACAGTATCATTACCATTTACACCTCCACTCACATAGTCTAGTTCCTATACAGTATCATTACAATTTACACCTCCACTCACATAGTCTAGTTCCTATACAGTATCATTACCATTTACACCTCCACTCACATAGTCTAGTTCCTATACAGTATCATTACAATTTACACCTCCACTCACATAGTCTAGTTCCTATACAGTATCATTACAATTTACACCTCCACTCACATAGTCTAGTTCCTATACAGTATCATTACCATTTACACCTCCACTCACTAGTCTAGTTCCTATACAGTATCGTTACCATTTACACCTCCACTCACTAGTCTAGTTCCTATACAGTATCATTACAATTTACACCTCCACTCACTAGTCTAGTTCCTATACAGTATCGTTACCATTTACACCTCCACTCACTAGTCTAGTTCCTTTATCATTACCATTTACACCTTCACTCACATAGTCTAGTTCCTATACAGTATCATTACAATTTACACCTCCACTCACATAGTCTAGTTCCTATACAGTATCATTACCATTTACACCTCCACTCACATAGTCTAGTTCCTATACAGTATCATTACAATTTACACTTCCACTCACTAGTCTAGTTCCTACACAGTATCATTACCATTTACACCTTCACTCACTAGTCTAGTTCCTATACAGTATCATTACCATTTACACCTTCACTCATATAGTCTAGTTCCTATACAGTATCATTACAATTTACACCTCCACTCACATAGTCTAGTTCCTATACAGTATCATTACCATTTACACCTTCACTCACATAGTCTAGTTCCTACACAGTATCATTACAATTTACACCTCCACTCACATAGTCTAGTTCCTATACAGTATCATTACCATTTACACCTCCACTCACATAGTCTAGTTCCTATACAGTATCATTACCATTTACACCTTCACTCATATAGTCTAGTTCCTATACAGTATCATTAACATTTTCACCTTCACTCACATAGTCTAGTTCATATACAGTATCATTACCATTTACACCTCCACTCACTAGTCTAGTTCCTGTATCATTACCATTTACACCTCCACTCACTAGTCTAGTTCCTACACAGTATCATTACCATTCACACCTCCACTCACTAGTCTAGTTCCTACACAGTATCATTACCATTTACACCTCCACTCACATAGTCTAGTTCCTATACAGTATCATTACCATTTACACCTTCACTCACATAGTCTAGTTCCTATACAGTATCATTACCATTTACACCTTCACTCACTAGTCTAGTTCCTACACAGTATCATTACAATTTACACCTCCACTCACATAGTCTAGTTCCTATACAGTATCAATACCATTTACACCTCCACTCACATAGTCTAGTTCCTATACAGTATCAATACCATTTACACCTCCACTCACAGTCTAGTTTCTATACAGTATCGTTACCATTTACACCTCCACTCACATAGTCTAGTTCCTATACAGTATCGTTACCATTTACACCTCCACTCACTAGTATAGTTCCTATACGGTATCATTACAATTTACACCTCCACTCACATAGTCTAGTTCCTATACGGTATCGTTACCATTTACACTTCCACTCACATAGTCTAGTTCCTATACAGTATCATTACCATTTACACCTCCACTCACATAGTCTAGTTCCTATACAGTATCATTACAATTTACACCTCCACTCACATAGTCTAGTTCCTATACAGTATCATTACCATTTACACCTCCACTCACATAGTCTAGTTCCTATACAGTATCATTACAATTTACACCTCCACTCACATAGTCTAGTTCCTATACAGTATCATTACAATTTACACCTCCACTCACATAGTCTAGTTCCTATACAGTATCATTACCATTTACACCTCCACTCACTAGTCTAGTTCCTATACAGTATCGTTACCATTTACACCTCCACTCACTAGTCTAGTTCCTATACAGTATCATTACAATTTACACCTCCACTCACTAGTCTAGTTCCTATACAGTATCGTTACCATTTACACCTCCACTCACTAGTCTAGTTCCTTTATCATTACCATTTACACCTTCACTCACATAGTCTAGTTCCTATACAGTATCATTACAATTTACACCTCCACTCACATAGTCTAGTTCCTATACAGTATCATTACCATTTACACCTCCACTCACATAGTCTAGTTCCTATACAGTATCATTACAATTTACACCTCCACTCACTAGTCTAGTTCCTACACAGTATCATTACCATTTACACCTTCACTCACTAGTCTAGTTCCTATACAGTATCATTACCATTTACACCTTCACTCATATAGTCTAGTTCCTATACAGTATCATTACAATTTACACCTCCACTCACATAGTCTAGTTCCTATACAGTATCATTACCATTTACACCTTCACTCACATAGTCTAGTTCCTACACAGTATCATTACAATTTACACCTCCACTCACATAGTCTAGTTCCTATACAGTATCATTACCATTTACACCTCCACTCACATAGTCTAGTTCCTATACAGTATCATTACCATTTACACCTTCACTCATATAGTCTAGTTCCTATACAGTATCATTAACATTTTCACCTTCACTCACATAGTCTAGTTCATATACAGTATCATTACCATTTACACCTCCACTCACTAGTCTAGTTCCTGTATCATTACCATTTACACCTCCACTCACTAGTCTAGTTCCTACACAGTATCATTACCATTCACACCTCCACTCACTAGTCTAGTTCCTACACAGTATCATTACCATTTACACCTCCACTCACATAGTCTAGTTCCTATACAGTATCATTACCATTTACACCTTCACTCACATAGTCTAGTTCCTACACAGTATCATTACAATTTACACCTCCACTCACATAGTCTAGTTCCTATACAGTATCATTACCATTTACACCTTCACTCACATAGTCTAGTTCCTACACAGTATCATTACCATTTACACCTCCACTCACATAGTCTAGTTCCTATACAGTATCATTACCATTTACACCATCACTCACATAGTCTAGTTCCTACACAGTATCATTACAATTTACACCTCCACTCACATAGTCTAGTTCCTATACAGTATCATTACCATTTACACCTTCACTCACATAGTCTAGTTCCTACACAGTATCATTACAATTTACACCTCCAGTCACTAGTCTAGTTCCTATACAGAATCATTACCATTTACACCTCCACTCACATAGTCTAGTTCCTATACAGTATCATTACCATTTACACCTTCACTCACATAGTCTAGTTCCTACACAGTATCATTACAATTTACACCTCCACTCACATAGTTTAGTTCCTATACAGTATCATTACCATTTACACCTCCACTCACATAGTCTAGTTCCTATACAGTATCATTACCATTTACACCTTCACTCATATAGTCTAGTTCCTATACAGTATCATTAACATTTTCACCTTCACTCACATAGTCTAGTTCCTATACAGTATCATTACTATTTACACCTCCACTCACATAGTCTAGTTCCTATACAGTATCATTACCATTTACACCTCCACTAACATAGTCTAGTTCCTACACAGTATCGTTACCATTTACACTTCCACTCACATAGTCTAGTTCCTATACAGTATCATTACAATTTACACCTCCACTCACATAGTTTAGTTCCTATACAGTATCATTACCATTTACACCTCCACTCACATAGTCTAGTTCCTATACAGTATCATTACCATTTACACCTTCACTCATATAGTCTAGTTCCTATACAGTATCATTAACATTTTCACCTTCACTCACATAGTCTAGTTCCTATACAGTATCATTACCATTTACACCTCCACTCACATAGTCTAGTTCCTATACAGTATCATTACCATTTACACCTCCACTCACATAGTCTAGTTCCTACACAGTATCGTTACCATTTACACTTCCACTCACATAGTCTAGTTCCTATACAGTATCATTACCATTTATACCTCTACTCACAGTATAGTCAAAGTCGTTACTCTAGCAGTCCTGAGATGTATGAAATACATTTTAAAATCCATCCACAGCCACCAACACGGTCATTAACATAATGTCTTTGTTAATCAATCACAGTCTCTCATAAAGTTGGTGTTTATGTTGGCCCTTAATATGTAATGTCTAAATATGGTACTGTAATGTCCATATATGGTATATTTGTCAGCTCAGGATGCTTCTCATACAGTGTTTACATCACTATAGCAGTTGGGGTTCACTGATTGGATGAACAACTTTTTGTGCTAATTGAGCAACTTTGACCAGATGTGGTTTAGTTAGAAACGACGTTAGCATCCAGACTGTATATATAAGTTGTACTCTGTACATAGATTGTAAATGTATAACTTTACAACAAACTCCTATCTAGTATTAATATTTATAAGTTGTACTCTGCACATAGACTATAAATGTATAACTTTACAACTAACTCCTATCTAGTATTAATATTTATAAGTTGTACTCTGTACATAGACTGTAAATGTATAACTTTACAACTAACTCCTATCTAGTATTAATATTTATAAGTTGTATTCTGTACATAGATTGTAAATGTATAACTTTACAACTAACTCCTATCTAGTATTAATATTTATAAGTTGTATTCTGTACATAGATTGTAAATGTATAACTTTACAACTAACTCCTATCTAGTGTTAATATTTATAAGTTGTACTCTGTACATAGACTGTAAATGTATAACTTTACAACTAACTCCTATCTAGTATTAATATATATAAGTTGTACTCTGTACATAGATTGTAAATGTATAACTTTACAACTAACTCCTATCTAGTATTAATATTTATAAGTTGTACTCTGTACATAGATTGTAAATGTATAACTTTACAACTAACTCCTATCTAGTATTAATATTTATAAGTTGTACTCTGTACATAGATTGTAAATGTATAACTTTACAACTAACTCCTATCTAGTATTAATATTTATAAGTTGTACTCTGTACATAGACTGTAAATGTATAACTTTACAACTAACTCCTATCTAGTATTAATATATATAAGTTGTACTCTGTACATAGATTGTAAATGTATAACTTTACAACTAACTCCTATCTAGTATTAATATTTATAAGTTGTACTCTGTACATAGATTGTAAATGTATAACTTTACAACTAACTCCTATCTAGTATTAATATTTATAAGTTGTACTCTGTACATAGACTGTAAATGTATAACTTTACAACTAACTCCTATCTAGTATTAATATTTATAAGTTGTACTCTGTACATAGACTGTAAATGTATAACTTTACAACTAACTCCTATCTAGTATTAATATTTATAAGTTGTACTCTGTACATAGATTGTAAATGTATAACTTTACAACTAACTCCTATCTAGTATTAATATTTATAAGTTGTACTCTGTACATAGACTGTAAATGTATAACTTTACAACTAACTCCTATCTAGTATTAATATTTATAAGTTGTACTCTGTACATAGATTGTAAATGTATAACTTTACAACTAACTCCTATCTAGTATTAATATTTATAAGTTGTACTCTGTACATAGATTGTAAATGTATAACTTTACAACTAACTCCTATCTAGTATTAATATTTATAAGTTGTACTCTGTACATAGACTGTAAATGTATAACTTTACAACTAACTCCTATCTAGTATTAATATTTATAAGTTGTACTCTGTACATAGATTGTAAATGTATAACTTTACAACTAACTCCTATCTAGTATTAATATTTATAAGTTGTACTCTGCACATAGACTATAAATGTATAACTTTACAACTAACTCCTATCTAGTATTAATATTTATAAGTTGTACTCTGTACATAGACTGTAAATGTATAACTTTACAACTAATTCCTATCTAGTATTAATCTAACTATAGTAAGGGTGAAAGAAGGTAAAAAACCAAAGTATTGGACAATTTGGATACATTCATCAAATTATGATGACGATGATACAGAATAAACAAGAATTAAAAAAGGAGGGGGTGATGCATAGTGATGCATTACTATCTCTGTTGTATCATTGAGTTCATCTTTATGGCCAATTTTGTAATACCTGTACTGAAAGCTGGATACTCCATATACAATATCGTCATATGTTTGTTAGCCTAGAATCCGGGCAATTTGGGATTTTGAATTTTGGTTATGGGATATAACCAAAATACACAATCCTCATTTGCCTTGATTCTGTGGCTAAACATTTGTGAGAAAAGCACCTCAAAAGTTGGTGTTTTCAAAATTACTTGTTCTAACCTCATTAGTCTAACCTGAGCTCTGTACTTCTGACTGCCTAGAATCTAGTGAAAGCAGCAAGTTGTCATAGACTGTTCTACAAAAGTTGATAAATTATTAAAGCTAAACTAGCTACAACTGGAATTATTTTTTGGAACTGTCATTTCGATATAATGACATTCATCCTGAAAAGTATGTAATCAACTATCGGTAATTGTATAAATGTGAGTCACAACATAATAAGAGGTAGGAGAATACACAATTTTGGTTGGTCAAATAAACAGTCACTCACTGCTACTTGTGTAATGACTGGTAGTTGCTTGCAAAATTCTCACTCTATAAACTACTGTGATACTGTAAGTATAAAAGAATATTATGGTATTCCTTAGTATAGAATACATTAGATAACAGGGTATAGGCTTTGCATATAAATTACTGACCATTAAACAAGTTACAGTCAGTGGTACATACAGGTAACAAAAACTAACCCCCCCCAAAAAAAAAGAAAAAAAGAAAAAAAGATAGACGTTTCAGACCACGCCCCTTTAACAGTTCCAATCCAGAAAAGTGGTGTTACTGGAGAAATGAATGTATTTTTGTGAACTTTGGATGCACACCAATATTAATAGTTTACCCATTGAAGACTAAAAAGGAACCAAGAGTCATCATGACTATACAAATTGTCATCTAAAACCAAAAAATTCTCAGGAAATACCATTATTTCACTGAGTGGTGTTCCCCTTTAACTCATTTTTAGCACAACTGAATTGATAAGGTTCAGTAGTTCTGTAGGGATCGCTAAGTGTGTGTGTGTGTGTGTGTGTGTGTGTGTGTGTGTGTGTGTGTGTGTGTGTGTGTGTGTGTGTGTGAGTGTGTGTGTTTGTGTGTGTGTATGTGTATGTGTGTGTGTGAGTGTGTGAGTGTGTGTGTGTGTGTGTGAGTGTGTGTGTGTGTGTGTGTGTGTGTGTGAGTGTGTGAGTGTGTGTGTGTAAACAACTTAAAGTAAAAAACTGCTAGCCCAATTGCTTTAATATTTGGTGGTCATGTTACTTCGATTGTCTCATTGGGAAATTGTTCAAATGAAAATGATGGCATCAGAAATGTGCATTTTACGTTTGAAAATGTGATTTGTTGTATTACAAAATGCTTTGACTTCAGCCTGGAAATGTAAGATTCTTGTTTTATTGATGTAATGAAATCATTAAATCTGTTATGGGCTACTTCACATGTCAGTGTCAATGGCGTAAAGATTAACATCTGTTTAAGGTTGCTTGGCAACCTAGGCCTGTTAAATATCCAAAAGTGAAGTCACATGCTAAAATATTGATACCTCACCCATAAGCAACCTCCAATTGATGGCGTATGTGGGGAATGTAACAACAGGGTTGTGTAGGCAAATTAAACATTTGGCAGGTGAACACATACATGCTAAAGCTACTACAATGTAGACTATACTCATAGCAATAATGAATTAGTGATATATATATTGTACAATAACATCATTGGTATAAGGCAATTAGTGGATAGATGTGCAGTCATGATGGTTGAATGTTTAGAGTGGCTGGCTAAGAATCTGCAGGTTGTAGGGTTGAGCCCATTGCTGGCATTTGTTTCTGAATGACTAGGAGTTCTTGGGTAAGATTTGAACCACAATTGCACTTTGGTTAACCTAGCTGTATTAATTGGGGACCTGGTAGGATAGATGTTGAAATGAATGTGAATGCTTAATCCCATGCACTTATAGAGGTTGATTGTATGCTCCCCAGGGAGTTGAGGAAGTAAAGGGCCATTGTGCCACTATAGGTCTGTGCCATGGAGTAATAATTGTAAAGCTCTTTGAGGATGTGATTATTATAGATTTGTGCTATAATGCCATTGTCACTAATTTATTTAAGTACATCTATCAATTTAAAGTCTGTAGTCTTGGTTACCCAGCCCCTTGCCATTGAGGGAGCTACTCCCCCCTCCCAGCAGGCAGCTACACCCCCCAGCAGGCAACAACACCACCCAGCAGGCAGCTACAAACCTCCCCCCCCCAGCAGGCAGCTACACCCCAGGCAACTACACCCCCTGCCCCAGCAGGCAGCTACACCCCCAGCAGGCAGCTACATCCCCCTAGCAGGCAGCTACACCCCCAGCAGGCAGCTACATCCCCCCGGCAGGCAGCTACACCCCCCAGCAGGCAGCTACATCCCCACCCCTGAAACAATAAAGTCTGTAGCTGTGAAATGGCTAGGTGTAGTACAGTGACGTCATACATGAAAACGTATCTTGTAAATATCTAAATGTATCAGATGACATGGTCAGATTTAAATTTCCTCAAACTTTGTAAATATGTATAGTAATCATGTAATTCTTTAGTCTGTAAGGTACACCATGATGGGGCGCCCTCACACATCAGAGGCCAGTGAGGGCGGAACGTCATGTCATATCTTACAGTCTAGTAATTCTTAGAAACCATAACACAGATACATGTGTTAATATTCTAATTTACACAGAGTGTATATCAGTTGTCCATCATCAATATAGCTTTTTAATGTTACATGTTTTAGCATTGTGAATGTATTACATAATGATATATCGCACAAGCAGTTCAAAATGTTTTCAGCATTGAGCTTTTGATCTGTCTTGTTGACGATCTTCATCAGAATGACTTTCATTGTTACAGCTGACTAATCTGCTGACCATACCGCCACCTAGTGGTCAGCTTTAACTAGATTTTGACAGATTGAAAACTTAATGCTAAAACAACTTTGAACTATTTGTGTCTTATAACCTTTATAAATCATTTGATCTACAAAGCTAATCTAAAGATTTTTATCATACCATTACGTAAAGTCTTTCCGGGTTGTTGTGATTTGACAAAATGATAATGATCTCAAATCAAACTGTTCAAATCAACCCTACCTGTGTTTTACAATAATCATATGTTTGAATTGAAGTGACAAAAAAGTGTGTTTTATATGGATTGATATTAATTAAAATAGATTGATATAAATGACATATTAATCATATAATATTACATAATACCATTTGTGTGAATGATAAAATAGACAGCTACCTTATGTATATTTTTGATATATATATTTAAATGTTGTCTAAAAGGAAATATTAAAATATTATTAAAGTGGCCATATGGATGAGAATTAAGTATTTATTTTGGATTTTTAATTCATAATACAACTTTACTGTGTTTTCCTAATTTAACAAATAATGTGAAATAACATATTATAAATATCAAAACCTTGTTTGTAACTCATTTGATTACAAAAAGATGAAAAAAAGATGAAAAAAGTGTAAACACTTTGTTATTTTTTGCATAATAACAAACATTTTAGACGTATTTTATTGATTTTCAATTTACAGAGTTACAAACAAGGAATTGGTAGATATTATTTCACATTATTTTTTTTACAATTAGAAAATACAGTAAAGTTGTTGTATAAATTAAAAATTCAAAATAAATACCTAATCCTCATTAATTTGGTCACTTTAACACTGGGTTTGTAGTAAGCATATTTTTAATGTAATTTTGACATGATTTTGTGAAACTGGTGTAAATTAGTCTAATCATTGTATATGTTTATTTTATATTAGGATCTCATTGATGCTGTTAAAAGTGGAGATATAGAGAAGGTTAAATTCTACTTGGGGAATGGTTATGATGTCAATTATGCAGAAACATATGGGGTAAGTGTATCAGTAAATAAATCAGATCATTGCCTATAAATGAATCTTGGGTAAGTGTATAAATAAGTAGCTCATTGCTAATAATAAAAACAATATTTTTAGTTACAAAACAACATTGATTGCAGAGTGGTTGACATAAAGATAAGATGATTACAATGGAATATTGACAACAATAGCTAAACAGGCACTAATGTTAAAAATGTTTGCAATTATCAGTTTTGATAGAAAACTACAACTTTTTGTGTGAAATGTGTTGCCCAAGTCGATGAAATTATTTATATATATAGTTATGTCTGACAAGTCGTTGCAAATTTAGTCTATGCATTAGGTGATACCACATCTAAGGAAAGACTTTAAACTACATTAAGCTAAAAATGAAACAAAATAAAACATGTCATGGTAAGACATTGAAATGAAAACAAAACACACTTGTGATCCAGTTAAAAATAATATTTTTGTCCAAAAGATATTGCCCACTTTAAACAATAAAGAACAAAAGTGAAACAAAAGTACAGTAACATGATTGTATTCTATAATGTGAGATATCTTGTCGGCGGAATATGTAACTTGGATTTTGTCATAGATGTGCTATTGACAAATCACCGTCATTGATTGACAGATGTCATTGACTGAGCCATGTGCATTAGAAATTGTGTGACAATCTACAACACACAAATTATAGTGCATATTGAATGTCAACATTTTAAATGTACGATCGGTTCTCTTTTACGTAATCTTGGCTGACATTCAAATTATGGTGAAAATTCTGGTCATGAGATCATTATAATACACATGATCAGTTTCCCAAAGGACAGAGATGCTGTGTCTTGTTTTTACATTTTCTGAAGCCAAACAATGTCAATAATTTCATGCACTTAGCTGGATTAAGAAGATTTTTATTGCATGAAACTTGTAAGCCTTTCACAAATCCATAAATAGTAGAAAGAAAGAAAGTAATCCTTGCCATACTGTAGTGTCAGTACTCTTACCCGCTCCCCCTCCCCCATTAAAATTTGACACTCCCCTTATGTGATCTAAAGTTATGAATCTTTCCATCCAAGAAAATAATTCTTTCAATAGTGTAATGGCCGTCAAAAAAGTGTTATTCCGTTATGTACCGAAATGTTTACATCCAGTAATAGTAGGAAGACTGAAAGAAAGAAAGAAAGAAAAAAAGAAAGAAAGAAAGAAATAAAGAAAGCTATGCTTGCCATATTGCAGTGCCAGAACTGTGGAGGCCCCTTCTAAATATTGGACCCTCCCTTTATGTACCCTCAAGTAATGAATAATTCCATCCAAGAATAATAGACAAAAAGAAAATAATTCTTGCCTTAGTGTAATGATAGCATTCTGAAATAAACCCCCCCCCCCCTCAAATTGACCACTCCCTTAGATATCCACATTTATTCATCTGTGCAAATGAGGAATTATGTATAAATATTTTAGGGGACAGGGAACTCAATGATTACATGACCTTTTCGATTCAAGCTCAGGGTCATAGTCAAATTTCAAGGTCAACTCAATTTGTTGGACTTTTATTGAAACATTCATCGATACTTTTCTGTATACTTCTATCAGATATGACCGGTAAAGCTGTAAGACAGTCAAGAAAATAGCCAAACATAAAATCTTTCCGAAAAATGTGAAAAAAAGTATATATGAAGTTGTTTTGTAACAAACAGCTGTTACCAAGACAACTGCTGTCAATATCTCCAATTATACCAAAGTGTTAATATACTAATCTGAAAGTGCTATTGATATGATGTAAGTGTTTGTATTTAGGGTTTTGGGGACAAGCAATTCACTGATTATATGATCCTCTCAATCCAAGGTCAAGGTCATCTTAATTTTTGTAATTATTAGAATACCGTCGGACTCTTTTCTAAAGCTAACATCAGACGTGATCTTTACAGAGTGATGAAAAATGCTCAGAAAATAACAAATTGTATAACTTTCAGGAAAAATACAACAAAGGCATATGTTGAGCTGCTTTTATTACAAACTTCTGTTACCAAGACAACTGGTATCAATATCACCAAAATATGAAGGTATTATCGCAGGGTCCTGAAAGTGCTGCAGATATGACACAAGTGTCTATATATAGGTTTTAGGGGACGGGCAACACACTTATCACATGATCTTTTTTATTTAATCTCAAGGTCATAGTCTAATTACAAGGACACTGAAATATTTTCACTTTGTTAATCAAAATATTCACAGGTGTTTTCCCTAACTACCACCAAGACATAATGTGTAAGGCTGCAAATCGGTCTCAAATAGCAAATTATATAGTCTTTTGCAGCAAAAGCATATTTTGGCTTTTTTTGTAGCAAAAATCTGTTCCAAAGACAGCTGGTATCGAGATCTGTGATTATACCAAAATATGTAAATACTGAATATTTCATGGTTCCGAATTGCTATAGATATGATGGAAGTGTCCATATATAGGTTTTAGAGTACAAGCAAATCACTTATCACAAGGTCGTTTCAATCCAAGGTCAAGGTCATAGTCTAATTACAAGGTCATCTCAATTTTACACTTTTATCAAAACACTCACATAAGTTTTTTGCTATAAACTACTGTAGACATCAGATAGTAAATCAGATAGCAAATTATATAGTTTGTCATAATTTTTGTAGCAATGGCATATTCAGGGTCAGCTTACTATGGGGTAAGGGAATTGTCTAGAAACAGGTTCAGAAAAGGAATGATGCTGTATAACCAAGTACTAGAAAGATAGCTATTCATACTTTATTGACATCTAACAAAACTCCTACAGATCACACAGAAATGAAGGTTCATATAGGTTTTACTACATTCCATACATATTGGGGTGAATTTGATATTGACCTTCATTTGATTGGTCAATTAGGAAAATATAGGATTGGTTAGTAGAGATTGTTTAAACTTGAGATTAACTAATCTGACATTACTTGTTTGGCTATGTAAATTACAGTTAGGATCCTAAATTTGACTCAAGCTTGGTGTATATTCAATCTCAGTGTATATTTCATTCCCGATACATATATTACTTACAAAAGTTTGAGATACAGAATTATGCAAAAAAACTGGCAACTCACTGATACATACATTTGGGTGGTCATTTCACATTTTGAGGCTTTACATACTCTTCAAGGATTTTTGACAATACTTCTCTTGTTGATTCTAGATAGTATTTGTGGTGTCTATTGATTTTAGTCTGTAAGGAAGTTGTTTGTATAT